>NC_041335.1:8704736-9004736 GCF_004354835.1 Perca flavescens
AATGGAACCCCGGATAATGTAGATTTTTCATTCCTCAGGAGAAAAACTGAGAACGAGGTCTCTGACAGGAGCCTCATGCAGGTGAACATGGAAGGCGGTTTTTGCCGAGGGTTATTGTTTACATGTAAGGTTAACGTGCACTTTAACGTTACTGTTTATAACGTTGTTCATTACAAAATGTAGCAGCAGTTCAGGGGCTTGAAGTTTTGTTTGCTGGCTTAGTTATGCCAATGAGCATGGGCATTTGGGCTCTCGCGGAATTAATAACTACTTGATAATAATTATTTTTCTCTCATGATTTCCTTACTGGATGTTATTCGATAGGCAAATAAGCTTATCTTTCAAGCTGAGTTGGAAATTATTAAAGGGTGTTACTTAAGCAGGAAACTCAGGGAAGTACTTAATAGCTTGTCACCAAAATATTGGCTTATTGTTTTTAAATATGACTAAGACCTTCTCCCTTAAATGACCCAACTAATAAATAATTAACACCTGTTTCCTTAAATGACCCAATTAATATATGTACCAGTAATCATGGTTTTGGGTTTATTAAACATCTGTGGAGCTACACTTGACAGAAAGGATGACTGGGATTAAGAAGTGGTGGACTAGTAGGTGGTGGGGAAGTTGGACTTCTGGGAAGGAGGGCTGGTCCCACTTCCGGAAGTTTGACTATAGGAGTGTTCAGAGGAAGTTGAGTGTTTTTTGTTGTTTTGTTAGACTTATTCAGGGTGGAATGGGCAGGGTTACTACTCAGACTATATCTTATACTGATATATGTCACCGCGTCAGAATTTTCAATAGGAGACTGATCTGTCAGTATGGCTGCAGCAACTGTTGAGGTAGAAGGACACATAGGAACGGGGAAAAATTTAACTTTTTGCTCATGGAATGTGAATGGAATTAATGAGCCAGATCTGAGAGAGTTACAGGCGGATGTGATCTTGTTACAGGAGACGCAGCTAAAAAATGAGGCTCATGGGAAAATTAGAACCAATTGGATAAGTCAAGTCTACCATTCCAAGTTTTCAGCAAAGGCTAGAGGAGTGGCTATAATAATTCGCAAAAATGTTCCTTTTCTAAACAAATCTACAACTGCAGATAAATAGGGGAGATATATTTTGATCATAGGTGAGATACACTCCACAACAATTACATTACTGAATATCTATGGCCCAAACTGGGATGACTGAGAATTTTTCAGGAAAACTTTCAGCCTGATCTCAGATGTCTCTACTACGAATCTGATTATTGGGGGGGATTTTAATATGGTCCTGGATACTTATTTGGACAGATCATCAACTCAGAAGGTAGCACCATCTAACGCTTCTAACTTTTTTAATACGTATATCAAAAATACAAACCTATTTGATGTGTGGAGAACATTAAATGCGACAGGTAGAGAGTATTCATTTCACTCTCGGGTTCACAATGTATACACCAGAATTGATTATTTTCTGTTGGATGGTAAACTTATGTCTGGAGTTAATAATGTCAAATATCACAACATTATCATCTCTGACCACTGTCCTGTTTCTGTTTCGTTGGGGCTGCTTGGGGGGACGGGAACTCATAGATCCTGGAGGTTCGATCCCCAATAACTGACGAGTGGTGATGGCGCAGTGGATATGACACGAGGTGTGCGACCTCTGATACATAGCAATTGTAAGTTGCTTTGGATAAACACGTCAGCTAAATGACATGTATCACCATATAGGACAACTATACAGCATACAAGGAAACAGTTTTGTGAGTATTTAGAGACTCAGATAAAGTTGTTTTTTGAGACGATTGATGAAGACAATGTATCACCAATTCTGTTATGAGAGACTTTCAAGGCGTATGTGTGAGGATGCATTATCTCCTTTCAATCCTCACAGAAGAAACACGGCAGATTAGAACAAGCAGTTAGAAGAGCAAATACGAAAATTAGATGCAGAAAATGCCGCTCAACCATCTATGGAAACACATAACAGCCCTTAAATACCAGCTCAATTAGATACTTTCTGAAAAAAATTCTAAAGCCTTCACATTCATTAAGCAGACCTATTTTGAATTTGGGGATAAACCACACAAACTACTGGCAAGACAGCTGCGGAAAAGGGAAGGTGATAGGACCATCCACACAATAACATCAGAATCAGTTGCTCCTCTTACTTCACATAAGGATATTAATAACATATTTCGTCAATTTTACAAAAAATGTTACACTTCCCCAAGCATGTGCACCTGAGACTATGAAACATACATTTTTAGATAAACGTAATTTACCTACACTGTCAGAGAGGGATCAGAGTGCCTTAGAGCTGGAAATTACGGGGGAGGAGATATGAAGAACAATCGATTCCTTAAAAAACAGTAAGAGCCCGGGGCCGGATGGGATATGCAATGAGTTTTATAAAAAGTTCAGTAACATAATAACTATTACATAGAATATTACATATTTACATAGAATGTACAAGAAGGCCTTTGAGAACGGCACACTACCACCAACATTAAGTGAAGCTACCATAACGCTTATTCCAAAGAAAGGGAAAGACTTACAGCAAGCAAGTTCATACAGTCCAGTGTCTTTATTAAACACCAACCAGAAAATATTGGCAAAATCCTTAGCAAGAAGACTCAGTCCGCATATGGCCAAATTGATACACCCTGATCAGACAGGGTTTATCCCAAACAGGCACTTGTTTCATAATTTCAGGTGCCTCTTCAATATTATGTACTCCCCCAGACACCCTAAGGAAGATTTGCTCATTTTAAGTTTAGATTCCGAAAAGGCTTTTGATTGTGTAGAGTGGTCTTACCTTTATGCTGTGCTAGGAAAATTTGGATTTGGGTCAAGATTTATTGCATGGATTAAATTACTATACACAAAACCTAATGCTAGAATCCTTACTAATCGGACAGTTTCAGATGCATTTGCACAGGGGCACTAGAGAGGGTTGCGCTCTCAGTCCCTTGCTGTTTGCACTTGCATTAGAGCCCCTTGCTGTGACGATTTGTGCAAATAGTGAGATTCATGGTTACGACACAGAATATACTTCAAACTAAATATCGCTATACACGGACAATATCTTGATGTATATAACTAGGCCACAGGCTTCTATGCCGGTTCTATTGGAAACTATTGAACTGTTTAGTTCCTTCTCGGGATATAGGATAAACTTAGGGAAAAGCGAGCTGATGCCAGACCCAGCTGTGCTTGAACAGGTTCCATTCAAATTGGCTTTGGACAAATGTCTCCCTCAATTTTTTTTTTTTATTAGATTTTATAATTCTCCCATTTATATGGAACTATAAATCCCACAGGATCAGGAATGGTGGGCTGGATTTTATGCGTTATTACTAGGCTTATTTTATTGTGCCTCCTACTGGCTGGATGAGATTATTGCGCTCTCCAGCTGGCTGGACATGGAACGGGAGGATTGTCTTCCCTACTCAATTGGGGCTATCCTAATGTCTCCCATTTGTTTCAAAAAATCATACTACAATTATAATCCGATTATTCATAGCACCATTCAGATCTGGAAGCAAATAGCAAAACATGTCAAGCTTAGAGCTATATCCTTTACACTGCCTGTATCAGCAAATCCATCATTTATTCCTTCAATTATGGATGGAGCCTTTGATCAATGGAAAGAGTTTGGACTCTGCTGTGTTGGGGATATATATATATTTGGGGTGTGTTTGCATCTTTCCAGCAGCTTCAGGAAAAATATGGACTGTCAAAGAAAGATTTTCTTTAAAACCTGCAGATTAGACATTTTGTGAAGACTCATCTGGACAATTTTGAGACTGCAACACCTGATAAGTTGGACCAATGTCTCAGAGACTGTATAGTAGAAAAACATGCAATTTCATTTATATATTAACATGAGCAAGTGAATATGGAGGGTATAAAAAAGGACTGGGAAAAGGAATCAGGGATGGGAATAGCAGAGGACACCTGGGACAAGGGTCTGAAATATGTTAATATGTGCTCCCTTAATGCCAGACACTGTTTGATCCAGTTAAAAATTTTGCACAGGTTGTATTCTTCAAAGGTGAAGTTACATAATATCTTCACAGATGTGTCCCCAATGTGAGAAAAGTGTAACCAAGCGGATGCAGATTTACTACATAGATATGTACTATGTCCTAAGCTACAGGAATTCTGGGTGGCAATATTTTCATTCTATTCAAAGGTTTTTAAAGTTCAAATAAGACCGTATTCATTTTGGGTTATACTGGGCGCATCAGAACACTCTAACAAACTACAGACTACACAGCTCCATCTCCTGTCCTATGGCCTCCTCTGCTAAAAGAAACTTATTCTTTTGCTAAGATAAAGAGGTACCACATTTTAGTTTGGATTATGACACTGACTGATACCCTCCACCTGGAAAGGATTCGTTATATCCTTAGTGATAAGCTGGAGGAGTTTGAAAAGATCTGGAGACCGATGATATAATTTATGGGAAAGATGAACGGTTAAGATTCACTACTACAACTACGTGAATACCTATGTTGTTTTATTTTATCTGTCTGTTGGATTTCATTGTGGATTTCCGTTCCACAACAACTGTATTACTGTTTTTCTTATGCTTCATAATAAAAATATTTGAAACTGAACTGTTTGCCAACATGTTAGCAATAACACCTTTATAAGGTGGCCAAAAAAAATCAATTAAAGCAAAACAAATGGGTGGGCAAAGCAGAGAAAGGGTTTTCACAGGGCGTGTGTGATGCATCAGTGCAGTAGTACTGGGATAGTAGTGTCTTAAGTTTAGTAGTTATTGCACGCTGCGTGCTGCCTCTGCTTGCTACATTCTGCTTACAGCTACTGCCACAGACTAGCCCTTGTGCCATGGCAAAAAGAGGAGCCGAGTGCGTTAATCTCTTCCTGTCAGTACACAGCCTCTCCACCGCCAAGACTCCTACAGTGCCTCCTCGCGGCCACACGCGGTAACTGGGCCCTAGCGGATCCAGGCTGAACTCTGGGGGATCTTGAAGCAGCAGTGGGCCCACCAAGCAGTGGACACACCCTGGCACCCGCCAACCACAGCTCCAGCTATGGGTAAATAGTCCCACTGCCTTGTGGGGTGCATATAGAGGCAAAGGCTAAGAGAGCACACCCTGGAAAAAAAAGACTAAAAGACCTCAATGTCGGAACAGGTGGAGCATCACAACGGCTGGGAAGGCGGATGAAGGCTGCAGCAGTGATGGGTCCCCAGTCGTCTTGGATCCTGAACTAGACTTGCCAAGGACCGTGTGGTGGCTGTCTGTGCACAAGCCTCCCCACGTTAAACAACACCACGCACAGGCATCCTCCACAAAGGGAATCCACCCTACCACACCGGATAAAGTCCTATGGCACCCAGCAAGTGGGGGCAGGTTTGTGTAGTCTGGAAGCCCCTAGTCATGAGCTGGCACATCAGGTAATGGGTGTCAAGAGTCAGTCGCTGGGCTCTTGGAACGAGGCAGAAGAGCTCTTCGGCAGCTACACCCATGACTAAGCAGCCCTATTCAGGATCCGCTCTGCTTACCCCACATGGGGAAAGGGCTAGAAAAGGTGCCCTAAAAATATCTTGCCTCATACCTCCTGGATACCGCATCCAGAAGGAACACCCCATTGCGGTCAGAAACCAAATTTTTTTTATTTTGGGGCCTGGAATGTGCACACTCTGATGGACAGAGTTGATATAGCTGCTCTCTCTGAAACCCGACGGGCAGGTGAAGGGCAGCTAAAGGAGGAGAAAGGTGGCTACACTTTCTTCTGGAAAGGAAAGCCAGCCGATGAGGCTAGAAACCATGGAGTTGGACTTGCCATCAACAACCAGCTTGTCAACCACCTCTCCGAACTTCCTGTGGGGATCAGCGAGCGCCTCATGACCATCCGTCTGGTGTTGGTCAACAACCAGACAGTGACAGTAGTGAGAGCCTACGCCCCTACCCTAGACTCCGATGTGGAAGGAGCACTTTCAGGAACTTCTGAACCGTGACAGCTCAGCCGAACCAGACATCGCCAAACATTTCTTGCAGAGTCCCATCAGAAAAGACATGGGGGAACCACCTACCCTAATTCACAATTTCATCAGGAATCTCAGGAACAACAAGGCCGCTGGTCCTGATGGGATCCCCGCGGAGATCTTAAAGGAAGGACCAAGGCTCTGGCACCACATCAACCATCTACATCGTCAAGATATGGGAAAGGGAGGAGCCAAAGTCAGGAATACCACCATTAGGGAGCTGCAATACGCCGATGATAACGCCATTGCAGCACACTCCCCTGAACACCTCCAGGGCATCCTAAATGCCTTTGCCAAGGCATACAGAGCCCTGGGGTTGGCCTTGAACATCAAGAAAACTCAGGTTCTGTATCAACTACCACCCAACCAGCCATCACTCCAGCCCATCATCAAAGTGGATAACACCACTCTGGAAAGCTTGGACCACTTCCCCTACCTTGGCAGCCTTCTCTCTTCCAAAGCCAATATAGACTCTGAGGTTAACCATCGCCTGAGCTGACTCAAAGAGTCTTTGATGACTGAGACTTGAGGGCTCAAACCAAGCTCCTGGTTTACAGAGCTGTGATTCTCCCAACCCTGCTGTATGGAGTGGAATCCTGGACCACCTACAGCAGACACCTAAGACCACTGGAACTATTCCATCAAAGAGCCTTAAGAAACATCTTTAGGATCAACTGGAAAGACAGACGTAAAAACTCCAACATTCTGGAGGAAACTAATATGCCCAGCATCACTATCATCATAATGCTGCACCAACTCCGACAGGCCATTTCATCCGCATGCCCAACAACTGTCTGCCAAAGCAGATCCTGTACTCCCAGTTAAAAGAAGGACAGCGAGCCCCCGGTGGGCCAAAGAAACGCTTCAAGGACAATATCAAGCCTGAAAAAGTTAAACATCACGTCCGGCAACTGGGAGGATCTTGCGTTGAACAGGGACTACTGGAGAAAAGCAGTGCAGGGAGGTGCAACACACCACGAAACAGAACTCTATAAATAAATAAAACGACCCGACAGAGAGGACAGTCATACTCGTCTCGAGTGACCGCCAAAGAAGAAGTGTGTGTGTGTGTGTGTGTGTGTGTGTGTGTGTTTACAGAGGGTCTGAAAAGTAGCTAAGTTTGCAACACCAGGATGCCATTTCTGTGTCTGTAGCTTTAAATGCTATTGAGGAGGAGAGAGGTAGAGCAAGGTGGAGGGTGGGGGGTGTGGCCTGGACCAACTGCCATGCTTCACTTGTTTCAAGCCATGATGTCTCTCTCTTTATCATGGGCGGGCCAAATTCTCTGGGCGGGCAAAGCAGAGAAAGAGGAGGTAACCTTTCCCCTTATGACATCATATAGCGAAGATTCCAGATTGGCCCACCTGAGCTTTCATTTTCTCAAAGGAAGAGCAGGATACCCAGGGCTCGGTTTACACCTATTGCCATTTCTAGCCACTGTGGGACCATAGGCAGGCTAGGGGAACTAAAGTGAAATTTTCATGCCATGGGACCTTTAAACACGCCCCTGTAGCCAGTGACAGATGGATGGGTAAATTTTGTGCTTTGACAACTCCTTTCATACTAATGCCAATTTGTATGTTCTTAATATGCAAAATTGGTCAGTTGCAAAGTTGAATATCTTCCCAGAGCCTTTAGTATATTTAGCATTTACTTGCATTTCCAATGAGGCAATTTTCCCACAGGAGCCATTTAACTTAAATTCATGAATCCTGCTTTTGCAGGTGTCAAATCCATCACAGATACACATCGTTTCAAATATGACAGCCTTACACATGTCTGTAACTTAAAGAGGGAATCAAGTCAGCTGCACTTACGTTGGCCAGCCCTCCCCAGTGGAGACAGTGAAAAGGGTCAGGAAGGCCCACAGCACATTGTCGTAATGGAACTCATATTTCTTCCACTCTCTGGGCATGGCGGCCACCTCGTCCCTATCGTAGTAGAGGAACTGTCCTCTGAAAGACATAAGGACATAAATAAAGCTGAGTGGGATAAGACAGGTACAGGGTCTGGTTTTGACAAACATTTGGCAGTTTACAATTTAGAAGTTTATGAGATAAGAAATGATGAAGTGAGGGATTCTAGACCAACTTGCAGTCCTTCTGCAGGACCTTGGACTCATCTGTGCAGTAGAAGAATTTTCCTTTGAAGAGCTGTACTGCGATGACAGCAAAGATGAACATGAAGAGGATGTAAACAATGAGGATGTTCAGCACGTTCTTCAAAGAATTGACCACGCAGTCGAACACCGCCTGAGGACACACAGCACACACATTTTATTTAGGGGTTAAGTGGAAAATTATTTCTGAATATAGTTGAACACTATCATCTGTCAGGATGCTGAAATGTTACTCTAACTCTTCATTCAAATCTGAATCAGATTTAATAGAAATCTGAGTGGGACTAACCTGCAGGCAAAAGCCTGCAGCAAAATATTATTAACATCAAAACAATGTAAACACTAAATTGCCACAATATGACTCTATCAAGAAAATTAAACAAAATCTGGAGAGAAATTGAGAAATTGCACATCAGTGATCAACACTGTTGCACTGGGTGACATGTTCCTTCATTAGCATAAAAATGGTCACAGTCAAACATACTGTATGCACAGTCATACAGTATGTCATAGGGTAGTCTGGATCAATGGAAGTACATTTCCAGGATAAAGCCTGACATCCTGCGCGTGATGTCAGGCTTTGCACCTCCACTTTCGATCTCTATGTGTTGATGTTCTCAAAATCCCTTCGCTACGGGAAACAACACCAAACTTCAAACTAGCAAGCTACACGCTGAAAATGGCAAGTTTTGGAGAACATTTGGATTGTGCAGCAAGGCAGGCCTGCCTGGTTCTTTCGGGGAATGATTGTAAAGATTTACCAAGAATATGTTTACGGCATTTATTATCTAACTGGAACGTTTTTGGAACAGATTGGCGGGATTGCTATGGATGAAGCAATCATGTGTGCAAATTACGTTAATCCATGTGCGCCGTGGAGATAAATGCGGAATTACAAGAACTAGTCATAGGGCAAAAAACTAGCGTGTCTGTGGCCTGCCTTAATCACAGCCCTGCTAATCTGGCTAAATGAATCAAAATAAAGCAACAAAAAAGCAGCACTGGAGCAGAACCTTGAGTTTTGGCAGACGTTTGATGGTCTTGAGAGGCCTGAGCACTCGGAGAACCCTCAGTGACTTGATAGTGCTGATGTCTTTGCCTTTGGTCCCCCTGTGGAAAGCAAACACTGTTAGACCACACAGAATTATTTACAAACAATATGTTCATCAGATCTTTTTCTGCATTACTTATATTACTAATAAGCAGGACAGCAGGAAAAAATGGTTTTCAGATTTAACTTTAACATGATGTTTGTGATTCATTTTGTCACACTTGAAATGTGGCGGGAATCTGGATATAAAGAAAAACACATCCATGAGAAGTCAATTTTAAGTACAGAGCTTGAGTCAGGACCAGGACGTGGTTAGTCTACATCGACAACGATTCATAAAGGGGATTACTCAGGTGCCGCCGGAAGACTTGCCGGATGTCCCTCATTTTTTGCTGGATGTCCCTTACATTCCGCTTTCTTTGGGTTGCTATCCTAAACTCTGATGGATTTATGAGGACTATCGGTTAACTGCTCCTCAGATCTCTGCAGGGTAAATCCAGACAGCTAGCTAGACTGTGTCCAATCTGAGTTTTCTGTTGCACGACTAAAACAATTTTTGAACGTGTACCTTTCACCAAAACAAGTTCCTTCCCGAGGCTATTTTGCAGCGACACCTTTAATGCGCCAAGATGATTGTGATTGGTTTAAAGAAATGCCAATAAACCAGAGCACGTTTTTCTCCCATCCAGGAATGCTGTGTGGACCAGATTGACTTTCCTCCGCAGCGCTGTGGAGGTAGGTCTGGCAAAATAATATTTAAGACTTAGACACAGCATTTTGTTTCCTTCCTTCCTATATTTGCTATTGCATATTAGTACTATATCTACATTTATATTTATTTAAAGTGAGGTACGAATCAGGTATAATCTAAGCCACAGTACATTAAGAAGAAGCCTTCAAGAATAAGTTGCACATCACTCACATAAGAGACACAAGGTTGCAGGTGCATCAAGTAACACATAAGTGCATAGTAAATTACTTTTTTCTTTTGGAGAGACAGAGAGAGAGAGAGAGAACATATCAGGCAAGCATCGTCATCAGCTTCCTGCAATTTTGGAAGACAGAGTAGGATTCTGCTGACTGAATTAAGTTCCACAGAGGGAGAACACAGGAGAAGAGTTTGGGATTGAGATTTACTGCCTCGCACAGTAGGACCAACCGTCATTTATTTGTAGATCATAGTAAATGAGAAGACTCCTAAACCTAAATGAGAGAGTTCAGGTAGGTGGGTGCTGTGCTAGTGGCCATGCTATAGGCGAGCAATAGTGACTTTAACTTAATGTGAGCAGTAACAGGGAGCCAGTGGAGAGTAATGAAAAGTGGAGTGACATGAGCTGTTTTTGGCTTGTTAAAGACCAGAGGCCTGTACTACGAAGCAGGATCAACATGCCCTGGATTTATTTCAGTTACCCGGCTTCAACTAACCTAACAACCGCGGTCCCGCATAAACTGTGTCACGACGGTGGTTAACTATAATTCTACATAAATATGAAGAACACAAAAACGGTTTTACAGGCAAAACGCAATACAGTCGCTGCTTCCTATAACAGGAAGGAAAGCCAGCCAAAAAATAGCCGATGCTGTAAATGTGTAAATCACAACGCTTATCAATATCACTTCCCCATCAGCCAGGCACAAGATCTGACCATAATTACACTTGTGCTTTCCATAAACTGTCGTTACTTTAGCCTATTATTTCAGTTGCAACCCTGGCAGTGGTAAGCGATCATGAGAGCAAATAAAAAATATAAAAACATACAGTATCTCAGAAAAGTGAGTACACCCCTCACATTTTAGTAAATATTTCATTATATCTTTTAATGGGACAACACTGAAGAAATGACACTTTGCTACAATGTAAAGTATTAAGTTTACAGCTTAACAGTGTAAATGTGCAGTCCCCTCAAAATAACTCAACATACCGCCATTAATGTCTAAACCGCTGGCAACAAAAGTCAGTACACCCCTATGTTAAATTCCCACAGAGGCAGGCAGATTTTTATTTTTAAAGGCCAGTTATTTCATGGATCCAGGATACTATGCATCCTGATAAAGTTCCCTTGGCCTTTGGAATTAAAATAGCCCCACATCATCACATACCCTTCACCATACCTAGAGATTGTCATGGTTTTATGTCAGTTAGCCTAATAGCTAGTTTGATTTGCATTGGGACATGATTTTATGGAAAGTACCCCATGCCAATCTCTAGGTATGGTGAAGGGTATGTATTATTATCCGCGCACGGATCTTCTTAGAACGGTGACGCTGTTATCAATCAAGTATTGATTGGTGAGTAGGCAGTGCTTTTACACTGGTTGATCTCTGATCTCCAACATAACAAAACCCTGGGTTGAACCTGAAGTTACCTCGTTAACGCCAAATCTTGCTTCGTAGTACAGGCCTCAGATTGCGTTAGTATTTATGCTCCCAGACTTCATGCTAAACTAGGCTAACCATGACATGACTCCAGCTTTGTGGTTAATACAGAGATATTAGACTAATATCAATCTTCTTGTCTTACTCTCAGAAAAAAGGGGAATAAGCCCGTTACCAAAAACTAATCATTTTTAGAGAAAGCCAAAGCCAAATTTATTACACCGAGTGCCCAGCCAAAACATCATTACGTTTTCTTGCCAAATGTGTTTCCACTGTTATTTATTTACCATTTAAATTGACTTCAAGCAAACAAAAACATTAGGGTATGTTGAGCAGAAATTAACAAAACAACCCAGAGAACAGTTCTTGACTTCCTCCACAATTATAGTCTCTTGTAAAACAATGCACAGTAAACAGCTGATTCTATCAAAAACAAAACATCCAACTCAATACGTTTAAACATCTGTGAGCTGTAAAGTAGGTATTAATGCATTTTAGTGTATACTGTACATGTGTATGACTGTACAGAGGTGGCGGGCGAAAACATTTCATTGACACTATTTGGGGTATTTTTGGGGTGTGTCATGGTATTCCTGAGCAGTAAGCACTCCAATACAGACCTTACACAGGAACATGCATCTCCTAACATTTCAGATGTGTGCTAAGGCATTGTTTCCTTGATCTATACCAACGGGTCCCGACGGTACCCGACGGGCCAGGCCGGGTTCAAACAGATATTTAGAAATTATGGTCGGGTTCGGGTTGGACTCGGTCACATCAGCGCGATAATGCATTTGTTGTAAAATGGTGCTGCGGCTCCTTTAAGAGAGATCAGTGTGTGTGTGTGTGTGTGTGTGTGTGTGTGGTAAGTGGGCAGAAGAGAGATAGAGAAAGAGGAAGCAGACGTGTTATAGAGCAGAGTTAGTGGTTATTCATGTTATAACGTCGGCCCTGAAGGTAACGAGTCTCCCCTGGTTTTCTGATAATGGTTGGAAACGAAGCAAGCAGGAAAGGTTAACACATTGAACATTTTAACGGCTTATTAACGTGTGCTTGTTGCCCCGTGTGAGCTGATGCCTCATCTGTTTCCGAATGCCTTGCTACAGTTGCTTAATAAAAGCGGGCTTGCTACATGCGTCATTAGTATGAGGAGAAAAATTTGATTTTAACTGTGTCAGGCTCGGGTCGGGCTCAGACACAAATTTCTTAATCACTGTCGGGCTCGGGCCGGGTTCGGTCACGGCTCTGTCGGACGCAGGCCGGGCTCGGACAGAAAAATTCGGCCCGATCCGCACTCTGATGTGTGCATCGTGTAATTCTGGTTTACAAGTACAATTCAGTGTGAAATCTCATGCAATTAATCAATATATTCACAGAAAGGTTTCCTTCATCCTTTTGGTAAAAGGATCTGTTATCTGTTTCTTCTCTCATGACTTGTGTGTTTAACAAAAAGACATATGACGAGCAGAGAGTTGGCAACCAACTTACCACTGTCCAACAAGTAAGAATAGTTGCTTCTCCTACTGTCTACGACTAATATTTATTTTATTTTCACTATGTTAACACTTGAGCACAGTGTCTATCCTGGAGATTGATGAAAATGGAATGGACAGATGGCAAAGGGCTAACTATACAAAGAGCTTATTGGCCAGAAAGTCATTCTTCAACATTCTTATGATACTTTAAAGGCCCCATATTATGCTCATTTTCAGGTTCATAATAGTATTTTAAGGTTGTACCAGAATAGGTTTACATGGTTTAATTTAAAAAAAACCATATATTTGTTGTACTGCACAGCTCTCTCTCACTGCTCCAGATCCTCTTTTCACCTGGTTTCTGTTTTAGCTACAGAGTGAGACCTCTTTTCTTCTTCCTCTTCTGTACTATCTTTGATTGCACATGTGCAGTAGCTCAGATGTAGATCATGTCAGCTAGCTAACTCTAGAGACAGTAAAAGAAAGCCTGTTTCTCCAACTTTGGTCAGTTACAAGGCGGGATTAGCTGGGAGACTTCTAAATGAGGGCGCACATGTAAGTAGTTCTTTTGTAGATTATGGTGAACTTGTGTGTGTTGTAGCAGTGCTTTGCTATTGAGAATGAGGTAACATGCCAGAGTTAGCATTAGTGACGTCACAAGCCGGGCCGATTTTGAACAGCTCACCAGGAGACTGAAGGCAGGACACATTCAGAAACCGTATCTCACTCAAAACAGCATGGATGGATTTTTTTCAAAGTTTGTATGTGTGTGGAAGCACCAGAGACACAAAAGAACACCCCAAATCCCAGAAAATGTGTTTTTTTCATAATATGGGTACTTTAAAAACCTATTGTCTCAATGAACTTCTTACTATGCGTGATGGGTTCCTACATGAACAAACTTTCTGCCAAAGATACAAACTATATAGTTAGTTAGTTAGTTAGTTAGTTAGTTAGTTAGTTAGTTATATTTTATTTCTGTGTCATGCCAAACATCTTGGCCCATCCCACATGGGATTACAAGACACCACAAATTCACTTATTCAACAAACATCTTCCCGTTGCATATACAAATCCTTCGAACAAATACATGAATACAAATATGTAGACATACGCATACATACATGTATATACACGTACACACATACCACACACAAACCACTAGTTCTCATCTACACTCGATAAAGAGCTTTTTTCCTCATCTCCCAGGCTTTATCTAAATAATTAGCCAATTTATGTTTCGTATGTGAACAGCCATCTCAATCTTTGAGCATCATCCATATTAATAATATATACATTTGCAAAAAAATAGATCATAAAATGAAATTAAATAACATGTCCAACTACATCTGAGGGCAAAAGTGTTTGTCGGTGTTTCAAATGTCCACAATCAATGGTGAGGTAAAAAAGAGCTTGAGAGAAGCTAAAACCTCCCATTTACTATCCCCACACACCTGGCCAATCACTGGGTAAAGTGGGTGTGCTTGTCGGATTGTCAATTTTTGGAAATTGACAATTGCAAACCAATCCTGACATACTTTAAGGTGTTGGGGGAGGAGGTTTAAATGCTGTTCAGTGGTGCTGTTCAACGACCCGCCTTCATTTGAAGCATTCTGACCCCTTTTTTGTACAACTATCTGAATTTGGACACCAGTACACTTGACTGACAGACTGTACATACTGTTTAACATTATTTAATGTTATATTGTTTGTTTTTAATGTGTTTACCCAGGACTTCAGAGAGAGCAGTATTGATACTGAGTTGATATTAAAAATATATAATATGATATATAAAAACTTAATTAATTGCATTATACTTTTAAATTCTACATATTTGCCAATTCAGAATGAAATGGGGAACAGGATCAAGTGATAACACTTCTGCAGAGTATAGGATTACCATGAATTCATAAAGCAACAAAGAAGATGGAAAAGATGTGGGAAATAAAGCAGAATGCCTTAAAAAACAAAAAAAAGAAAAGGCAGCAGTATTGAAAGTCCTAGCCCCAGATGATAAATAAGCTAAAAATCCTCTGCCATATTGATTTAAAACTTTAAAACCTCCCAGAAAGCGTCAAATATTGTGAGGCTACAGCTATAGGCCTGTGCTGAATAGGCACTTCAAGGAGCCATAAAAACAGAATGTGCAAATGCCACAGGTAACAGCTTGCTATCTTACATTAAAAGAGCAAAAGACAACAGGCAAGGTTTTAAACCCCAAGCCAATACAAGGGGTTACAAAAATAGAACAAATTCCTTTCCAAAAACAGAGTCAAATTGTGTGTTTTTGTCCCAGTTGGCTACAATCCCTGTGGTCTGTGTATCCTGGCTACTGTAGACTACACTTTGTTAAGTATCTCTCCATGTCATAAAATTGAATAAACATGAAGCCAACAAGATGAACACATAGGCACAGCGCCAATTAGTGAACTGTTCCTGTTTTGTCTTTTTATTGGTGTAAATCAGGGTTATTTATCCTCCACTGCAGCACTAAAATGGGCTATTCAAATACTTTCACAACACAACAAGATATATTATTTACATGACGTCAAGGAGAATGGCTCAACTCTGAACTCCCTACCATATATACAGTATATATATCTATATATATATATATATAGATATATATATCTATATATATATATATATATATATATATATAAAATGGTGAGCCAGGCCACCCTACGCAAACCAGAAGCTTCACAGCTTCCATGCTCTAATGCACATTAGTCTAGAATTCATTGATGGTGACAGAACCAGAGGGTTTTAGACCAGACTCTCACAAAGTTACAATGAGGGCTTGAACTCGTTACAGGGGCTAAAATGTGACAAAGGTCTATCAGACACTTTAATGTGAAGGTTCATATAATAATGAGGACATCTGGCTCAGATGTGGCGGAGACCATGACTGTTCATCATTTTCCTGGAACGAAAACAGAGCTGGGCCCTGAAAACAAACCCCTCTTCCAACTGTCTCAACACTATTTTTACCTCCATTACACTCCGGAGTCTCTCTCTCTCTCTCTCTCTCTCTCTCTCTCTCTCTCTCTCTCTCTCTCTCTCTCTCTCTCTCTCTCTCTCTCTCTCTCTCTCTCTCTCTCTCTCTCTCTCTCTCTCTCCATTTATCCTGGAGAGTATGGATTGCATTAATCGGCAAGCCAGCTGCATTACAAAATTATTTAAAGTATGGGTTCATATTTTTTCAAGTCTGCCTTAATACTCCTATGTCATTTGTGAGCGTTATAGGTTTCTCATCTCCACCTTAGATTTGAAGCATTACCTTCACAAAGCAACAACACTGTAAAGATGTGTTCAGACCATAGACTGTATAAAATATGGACGTAGTGTCCTTAACGTCACCCATACTTTTCTGAAGCGCCAAAATGAAGCTAAAAGTGGGCGGCTCACAGTGGCTCCGACCATCGCCATCTTGGCAGTGCCTGACGTCGACCATTCCAAAAACTGGCAAAGAGTTGGAGCATGGATGAAGCCTACAGTCTATGCTGAACTACTGTGCCTGCACCCCTTCGTCGCTCAAAGCAGAACACCCTTAATTATGCAAAACTTTAAGCCTTTAGCAAAACTTAAATTTAAATGGGTGAGTTATCGTGACAGTTGTCATGAAGGGGAACTTAGTTATAAACAGTGTAAAGGTGTAAAGTTGGGCATTTTAACATGGGGATCTATGGGGATTAATCGACTTTGGAGCCAGCCATCAGAAGTTGCCGCTTGGTTCAGACTCAACATTTTACAAATTTTAGAAGCAGAGTAAATAGAAATGATGTCCATGCAAAGACGCTAGTGCAACTGCGCAAGTTGAAAATGTTTCAATATAACCCTAACGTACGTCACACATTGGCCACTACACTACATGTTTTGTGTAGTGTCCCATCATTTGACACCAGTCAATTGGTACGAGAACCACACACCCCAGCAGAGGTTATCTGAAAGCCATTTGTCATTTTGATAGATTAGAACACTGAGGGCGATCTACCATAGTAATGCACACCCTGTCCAGTTGTCTCTCTTCTTCCTGCACGGTAGTTAATGGCGAGATAAATAATTGTTAAATTAAAATAAAAAAATAAAAAAGATTTTAAGACCCTTTTTGAATTGTGCCATAAATTCCGCATATGATGTTTATCCATGTAAAAGATAATTTTGCAAATCAAGATGTCACAGTTTTGGGGATCAAAACCAAACCCCAAACCGACTTTCTACCCATTGGACAGGTGAGCTAACATTATTGCAAAGCAGGGGCAACCAACTAGCTAACTGTAACCTAAGCTAATGTTAGCCAGCTAGCTGTAACTTAGCTACGGCATGGGTTGCTTCGTAACGTTAGCTGATTAATTGCAAAAAGGAGCAGCAAATTTACATGCCCGGGAGTCTGAATGAATTAGCTGATATTACTGAAGACAGTATTCTGCTACGTTAAGCAGCTAGCAATTCATCTGTGCAAGCTAACATTAGCTAACATTAGCAAGCTAAAACCATAATATCACAATATATTTCACATGCTTTGCAGTCATGTTAGCTAATCTGTCGAGTAGGAAGAAAGCCAGCTTGGGGTCGGTTTCAATCCCCAAAACTAAAGGAAGGTAGCCTGGCTCCACCCTCCTACGTACTTCTGCTCAATTGTCATTTTCCTTCAGTACTCCGTCTGGGTTTGTGGTATATTCACGGGTTTTCTCCGGCCAAATCTTTACCGGTCCAATCAGCGAACAGAGGGAGTGCTGAGAATGATGACGTTGAGGTTGTGCGGTAGTTTGAGTTGTAGTTCCGTAATGGCCGCGGAGAAAGATGCAAGCGAAGCCATTCGGTCCATTGGTGGCCGTGATGTTGTGGCCCTCCTCCCCACGGGGTTCGAGAAAAGTTAGATTTTCCAGCTCGCTCCGTTAGTGATGAAGGAGTTGGCTAAAGCGAACGCTAGCGATGCTAAGCCAACTTCAAGACCAAACGTTAGCGATTGGTTATGGCAGATCCAGAGTGGCTCTGGGCAGATCTAATAGTTTTAAACCTTAACAGAGTACTTCAAGGAAGTTAACACTTGTCAATGGAGAGTGGCCAGACTCTCTGTACAAATGAAATGTACGAGAGTCTGGTAGGACCAGGCTAAAAGGAAGGTCCCTTCATGAACTGAATCCCCTGCTCTGATAAATTATCACATCCCTGTTTTGGCCAATGCCCAAGATGCTCCGTCATGCCTATGGAGTGCGAGCACGAGTGTAAACAGGATGCTGACTGTACTGTCATTAATAACAATGATTTTATGAAAATTCCACATAGTACCTTTCAGTGTGAAACAGCACAGTGAGTAGGCCTACTGAAGGCTAGTCATAGTCAGAAGAAACAGGTTATTCATTACATAGCAATACTGTGTTCAGGCATTTCTCAGTCTAAACACAAAAATAAATGTCTGCAGAAAAATAAGTTTTCATAATCTGTTTTGAATTATTCATACTCCCCTCTATAACTTCATACTTGCTGTCTGTCTCATGCTGAAAAACACCTGGTGACATCTAAATGAGTTTTCATTCCAAAATGCAAAATAAAGAATTTGTTTATACTTTATATGTGATATCTATTTAAACCCAACCCTTTGATTATGATTATTATTACTGAAACTCACTTATAAAAATAATTAATTAAATTTAGGGTAATTTAAAGAATGAAATTGAAGTTAGCATTTTGGAATGAAACTGCTAAAACCATCAGTTGTTTTGGTAGGCGGAGGCAGGTTTCAATTGAAAGCTGTCACACAAAGGTTACTGTTTTGTTAAAAAGGCATTTGAGTCACTGGATTATGGGTTTGATTGTTTTATACATGAAGCTGGTCTAAGCATAAGAAGAATGGTAGTAAGAGAGGGTTGGATTTGGGGAAAAGGGTTGGGGTAAGGCATGGGTATAGGGTGGGGGGTCAGAGTAGCATAGCGAGGTTCCCCACCTGGTCACACCTTGTTGCGATCTATTTGGGGGAAAACAGTGGTAAAACAAAGTACAGCACATTTATAGATGCTTCAAACAGAAATAAATTCCAACAAAATAAAGCATATGTTTGCATCAAATGACAACAGCATAGTTTCTACCAATGAAAACCAATATGTAAGATTATACATTATGGTTGGTGGGTAATTCCCAGTAAAGAATAGGCTTCACATTGGATTCAACTCAATTTAGCAGGTGTGAATGTGCCTGTTATTTCTTAAGGTAGCCATCACTGAAGTAACACACATCAATGCTGTGATTATGATGCTCAGCTCTTGTTCTGCAATTTGCACTTTGCTACTTCTAGCTCAACCAAAGCATTAAAAAAAGAGGCTCTCAAAACAGGCCTCTTGGGAGATTTTCTAAATAATAATACTGATAATGTAATAAAAGAAATAGAAATATCAAAACCAAACCAAGTTATCACTAGCACCTGGAGCTAATATTAAAAAGCAGTATTGCAGTTTGCAGCATCCA
Organism: Perca flavescens; assembly: GCF_004354835.1. Classification (NCBI taxonomy): domain Eukaryota; kingdom Metazoa; phylum Chordata; class Actinopteri; order Perciformes; family Percidae; genus Perca; species Perca flavescens. Next base: position 8,724,231 of record NC_041335.1, read on the forward strand.
ATGTGAAATGCACCAAAAAGCTGCAGACTGAGTTCAACACTTGAGTGGTTCCAGTCGGTGAGATAACAGATTTACAGAATTGGCTTTGATGGGGATGGTATGATTCATTGTCTTTGCCACAGGCAGTCGACCAAATGGATTGCAGGCAGAACGAGCTTCGGAGACATGCATAGTGAGTGAATGACAGCTATCCATCAAACAGAAAACTTTTTTTGAGTTTGATTAACCTGCTGAAGCATCATATATGTTGGACTTAATGCATAAGAACAAGATAGAATCATAGCTGTGGAGATCTAAAGTGTTCAATATCAAATGAATAGATCAGACATTATGTGAGCTTAGAATTATAAGGTTCTATCTCCGTTTAGGATAGTTCTGAGATATTGAGCATCAAAGTTTTTACATCCCAGCTATTTTGTGAGATGGAACCTTTTTATTTTATTAATAACTAACTAAGAAAATATTTTTTTACAAAAATAACACCACACAGGTATTAATAAACACCTAAGGGATCAGATTATGTCAAAAACTCAATTTCGGCCAAAAGTGGAGATAGAACCTTATAAGCTCACGATTATGAAATAAATATTGACAAGTAAAAACATAAAAATATGTAAAATATGCGTAATAAAAATAAAATAAAAGATACAATATATTTTTAAAACTCAGCTCATTGTTTTGAAATTATATTTGTCTGTCTGTCAATCAAGACAGACAGGGCAGAGCCACTTACGTGATTGGCTGTTGCTTTGGTCTGAATGACGCAACAGCCAATCCCCATAACTAGTGCTGCCCTTTTTGTTATGAGTGACAGACAGAAGTGGCATTAAAACACAAAATGGCCATTGGGAAAAACGGTTTTGTGAAATTAAAACTGTGTGAATTGACTGTTTACTAAGCCCTGCCCCCCTTACTTACTGTTGCTCCGCCTGTTAAGATCACCCTTATTAGCACATAAGTTGTTTACATTGATACACCGTAATGGTGGCAGATTTAACACTCAAAATGGTTAGAAAAAAAATGGGTTATTGATTTTAAACAGAGGTAGCTGGCATCTCATTTCCAGCCAACGGACATACATTTTTCAGCTAAAATAACAACTGTCAGATTTCATCAGCTGTACCTAGCTAGCTAGCTAATAAATCTAACTTTAGCTCTATTTTTTTTTCTATCTAATTTTTTTAAGCTGACTCGTTTTAAAACCAAGAAATTGTAAAAGGGTTTTACATGATGTTATTCTAAGATTGGGGTTAAGGCTACATGACCCAAGCAAAAAAATCTGCATCCTCACCAGATGATGAGCCATCCTTGAGACAAAAATACAAAAATACACATAGGCCTACTTGTTTGTATATTTAAATAGCATGTTTTCACTTTTTACATTACAAGTGACAGGGCACTTATTTGGCAAAGTTGTGCTTTCTCGGGCTAGGGCTTGCCCTAATCCAATAAATATCAAGACAGAGCTGTTAACGTTACCCTAAACTCTGAAAACATTATTTCATAATATCAATTTAATATTGAACATTGTGTCTCCATATTATACAGGTTGTCCGTCACTGAAAAGTACCGTTTGAGTTTCACTGATGAAAATGTATTCACAAATGCTATCCAGCACAGGTGTGGAACCAAAACGTATATAATAATTATCCCCATCTACAGTATGATGCGGAGCAGGCAGACAAAGAATAAGTAGGGTAGTGTAGAACATAGTGCATTTAAATGGTGATGATGTGACAGTATTGTCATATGACAGTCATCAAAAACCTATAGCTAACAGCATACATGTCATTCAGTTTATCTAATGTGCATGCTAAGATCACAGAGAAGATTGATATTCACTGAGACATACTCATGCCCTCCAGCAGCACCTTGCTTGTAACGTTAGCAAGCCTCTGGTGAATCAATGATAGAGAATGTGAAATTGATGGTATCATTACAGTCCAAGCAGAGCTGTGGCAAGGCAAAGTGCTAATGGAAACACCTCCCATCAGAGGCTCGGGGAAGATAAGTATGATGAACACGCAGGTGACAAGCCCCTCTAAAGGTTAGGAGAGCATGGAAGAAAGACCTTTAGCCAAGCAAGTACAGGAAGATCTTAGATGGACGACGGGATGGGAGTGTGTCCCAGACACAGTGCACACTGTAAAAAAACACCCATCCTCACAAGCAATTTCTCTTCATATACTGAATGTCTTACAGTCTTTTAAAAGAAAAATACACCATAACAGCTGATGGTGATGCATCTTGTAAGTTTGAGCTAACTTTGCTGTTTTGCTCCTTCAACAATCACCATTCTGCACTAATAATCAAAATCACGTTGGTGAAAAAAATCTAGTGAAGCAATTTTCCACTAACAGTAGCCTTTAGACCTGAATTCAATGCAGCAGTGTGTTGTGTTTTAAGAAAAACATGGCATGGTTGAATTCAGAGAATTTAGGAAATCAATGAAGAACAAGCATATTTGTGTTAGTTAGTTCCAAATGATGGAACACTTTCAGAGACCAATTTTTTGCATGCATGTAAATTATAATTTGAGCACAGAAGGGATAAATCTTTGTCTACATTCTTTGCTTGTATTTCTCTACAAAATATAACTTATGTGTGTGCAAAAATGTCATATGTGTGCTCTAAATGTCAAATTTTTCTCTCAAAATTGAGGTGAAAATATAATTCCATACAGTAGACAGGGCAAATTTAGAAAGAGTGGTTAAAGCAAACCAGTTAACTCAATAGTACCAACAAAACTATCTTCTAGTTGAAATAAAGTTGTATTCCTCATCCTTTGACCTGCCTTTAAAAAAAGCCTGGATCCATTTCAAGAAGTAAGACTGAATATGTGAGGAAATTACTTGTTTTGGCAATGTAGGTGTATGTATGTATGTTTTCTCTCACATACAGTACATACACACATATAATGACACAAACAGGCAAGATGAGAGAGGTAGAGGAGGCATTACCCCATGAAGCTCCTTCAAATCGATCCCAGCACAGAAACAGGAAGAGGGTAATGTCAATAAACACACTACACAACAGCACAACACACACACACACACACACACACACACACACACACACACACACACACACACACACACACACACACACACACACACACACACACACACACACACACACACACACACACACACTTCTTGCCCTTCTTGATCTTCTTGTAAAATCCAAGAATTAAAATATCAATAATACTAATGTGTGGTAGTGATATAAATAACTGAGATAGTTGAATAACTGAATTACAAATATAATGCAACAATTGAACTGTCAGATAAAAACACCATACTGATGATCATGTACTATAATTCTAGCTCTATGAACACAGACAGGGCCTTCTAACATGGGTTTGAACTTTAATCCTAGTGGATCCATACAATGATTTGCATAATGCTTGCTTTGCCATCAAAGCTGAGAGGAGTCCATGAGTCCCATAAGAAAGTGGGCACTCACTAACATACTTCATCCGCTGAAGTTCAGCATCTAATGGAAAGGCAGGGTTTTACATGTGTTCACAGGACTTGAACTATAAGATATCAATCATTGTTTTATTATGCACAGGCTTTGCCCTGTAACAGGACATTAGAATATCTTTACCAAAAGATGAACATTTCCTCTGTTAATTTACTTTCCAGTTTTTGATTTATTCATACTGTTCCTTTTTTTTCTAATAAACATTTGACAGACTAATAAACATAGACGGACTCTGGGGGTTCCTGCCCCCCACAGTCCACATTACATGACATTTAAAGTTTGTTATATATATTACACCTGACACAACAGATTAGACCACCAGTCACCACCAACTCTGATGATCAGGATTAACTATTTACTAATTGGAGACATCGTATTTTATGATAAAAAGATAGGAGTTATTGAACTTACGAAAATGCAAAAGCCACCAGCGCCCCACTGACCACTATGAAGTCCAGAATGTTCCACAGGTCTCTGAAGTAGGCTCCAGGATGAAGCAACAGGCCAAGGTCCACCATCTAGACCAAAAACACCATTATGTCTTTATATTTTTTTTATTATTTTCATTTGACTTTTTGCTGTTTTATTTAGTTTAATATCTATTACATTTATTTATTTTAAATTAACTTAATTTTGATATGGAACTATGTTATTATGCCTGTACTGAGTGAGTCTATTAAATTATTTATTTTGTGATTATTGATGATCCTATACTCTTTCTATGGTTAATTGTGTATTGATCAATACATTACTGTAAAGCTATAGTGCGTAGTTTCTGTCGCCCCTATCAGAAATTCTAAGTAATGACAACAAAACTGTTGGCGCGTCCACATGATACAAGCCTCAGCCAGAAATATAACGGGGTCTGGAAAGAAGTAGAACCGAAAATCTCCCCCCTGCCAAAATAGTACTCTGCTTCTGTTTAGTGGCCGTAGCCGACAAACGGTGACTTAACCTGGGTACGTGGTCTTTTAGCGGTTGTGGCAGTGATGTTAAGCCGAGAAAAGGTGTCTGTCAGTCCATACAGAGCTCTGCACTATGCAGTCTTTTTAGCGGTTGTTGCTGTTGCGTTTAGCGAGAGCATCAGCTTTTATGACTGTCAACATAGCCAGCATCTAGCTACTGTGCTGCGGAGTAATGTCCGGCAATGCAAGACTATCATCTAGATAACATTGACATTGTGGGACAGTGGGTTCAGCGTTTTCAACCTGGCAAGGAGGAGGGGGGTGGGGGAGACGCCTCTCTCCAGTATTTTGAATTTGGACTGCAGTAACCATTTTAAACGCTACCTGTCAGCATTACATATTGCACCTTTAATTGAGGTTTAAAAAGTGCAGTGAAAGACAATGAAGTCACAAGGTTATCAGTGTTTAAATGTGTATTCATCTGCATGCTTACCTTGATCACCATTTCAAAAGTGAAAACACCAGTGAAGGCATAATCCAGATATTTGAGCACCTGCAAAAGAGAGACTCAATCAGTGCTGAAGCAGATGACAAATGGAGAAATGTATTCTCCTGTGGGTGGGGTCATGGCATATAATGCTGTGTGTGTAATGATCATGTAATCATATCAGTCTGTAGGTTTGTGTGGCCTGTTTTAGGCACTGCATATAAAGCTGTTAGCATTAACACCAGAGTCAATTATTTACCAAATGGAAGATAGTATCTATGTTCTTATTACTTAACAGGTTAATGAACGTAAGTTTTTTTTTCAACCTATTTTTCTATGTTTTTGTGTCTAAGTGACTGATGGGAACAACAATCTTTGAAATTGGTCCAGTATTAAGCAAAACCGCTGCAGCCAGCACAGCAAAACAAGCTGTAATGTAACATAAATGGGCAAATTGCAAATTGCAGAGCTGTTTCTAGTTAAACAAAAATATTTTACTCTTTAACAGAAAGGTCTATCTCTGTAGGGATTTTTTCCATAATGTTGTCACCAATTACTGGACCAATTCCAAAGATTTACAGGTTTACATTAGTCACTTAGACATCAATGCATGGGGAAATTGGGTCCAGGTTGAAAAATTCTAAAATTACCCTTTAATTATGTAACAGGCAAAACTCCATACTGACAAGAAAAGAAGTGTGAATGTGCATTGTGTACATTGTGTACACATGTGTAAAGTTCATATACACTGTGTGTCTCACATTGTTGCGAGGGGCGTTCGTCCAGACAGGGTCCTCTGCTGCCAAAGCGATACTGCTCATAGCAATGACAACCAGGATGGACATCTCAAAATAACGCAGAGTCACAATGTAATGACATAACCGCCTCACCCTGAGGAGAGAGAAGAAGGGAGACAAAGAGAGAGGTAAAGAAACAGCAAGCAGTGGACACAGAGATTAGGCTGTAGCCGCAGCAGCTACTATATCCTCACTTTTAAATTTGCTTAAAAAAAAAACAAAGGCCTAAAGCAAGAATCAAATAAAGCCAAGCTCTCAGCCACTAGACCTTTATCAGGGTACATGTTTTAACAAAGACAAATCTTAAAGCTTATGATGACAAGAAATAGAGCAGACCTCTGGTTTTTCACATGGGAAGTGCAGTTTCAGACTTCAGATACAACATACTAGTAGTAGAAGTACCAAAATGGCTGGAAATATTGCACAAATGTAGATCATCATAAAGAGCAGTGCCTACAACCCTCAAATAGCCTGGGTAAATCCTGAAAAACCTCCGGCAAATTTGAGATTTGCTCTGCACAACTGAGAAGGGTCTGGTGTCAACCAGGCTAACCCTCAAAGGCATACTAAGTAAACTTCAAGTATAGCATAATGTTCAGATCAAAATCCACATTGAAACTCAGAGGATGGAGCAAGCCTTGTGTATACCCGGATTGCTTTCTGTATTGATTTATTTCCAGTGTTTGTGATAAAGTATCTATGGATCTTTATATATTTGGACCTTACGAACTATGTGAAGTGCATTTCCCATTTTGTTAAAAATTTGCCATGATGAAGGTCTAATGACAAAAAGCTTGGCCTGCAGTTGACGTTTGAAGAGTGCACAGCCTTGCTTTCTCCATATTTGTCACTTTTGCCCTTCTGGCACCTTAGCTTTGTGTCAAAGTTGCAGTCTTCTGGGAAGTAATAACTAGACAAGAAAAGTGAAAGTAGAATAAACAGTGTGTGTATATATATATATATATATACACACACACACACACACACAATAGTAAAAATATAGCAACTATATTAAACAGTCTATACATACAGGCTTACTAGAGGCTGCAGCTATATAAAAAAACCTATGTATATATAACTCGATACTACTTTATTTTTTTACTGTGTACTGCAGCCAAACCTCAAATAAAATACACAAGTACACAAGTTAGTGAAGCAGCTTAAACTGAAATTACAAGTGTTAACTGTGAGTGTGTTGGTAGTGGAGGCACTGGCCTCTTGAGGAGGTACACTTTACTGCTTTTACTAGGCGGGAAAGCAGAGAGGGGACAGATCAACACAGGCTAGACCTTAGCACTTAGAATTGTGGTGTAGGATTGGGTGATTTCCGATAATGATATGATAGCTTATAGATACAACATTTAAAAAAAAAAAAAAGGTAATATCACCCAATCTCTCCATGGTTCAACTTCCATAGCATGTGGGAGGTCCTACAATTAGGTGAAGAAGTTGAAGAAGGTTGAGGTGACTCACGGATTAGTCTGTCCGAAGATGAACATAGAGCTGTAGGGCAGAATGGGTTTGGGTCCACTTTGACCTCGATCCACCAGGGCCTTCTCATTCATGGGCATTGTCTCACCGTCAATACTGTTAACTGGGGAGATAGATAATATGTTTACAGCAATGCAAGCAAGGGTCACATTTGACTCCTAAGCGGCATCAGTCTTAACCAAATACAGCATGATATTTACATTTGGACCTTATTTAATTATTGACATGGCAGAGTGGCATTGAATCACAACCCCTAAAAATCATTCATCTAATTTACTGCCCTCAAAACACCATTAGAGAATAAATTAGATCTCTTCTTCGACTTCTGCAAGGCAAAGTCTGATACAATAAAAGAATCTTCACCGTTACCATTTAACCAAGGTCTGGCTGTATCATTGTCGATCCCTAGATACCAACCATCACGTTTTAATCATGTACCTGTATAAACAACTATTGTTTGGAAGTATTTAATCCAATCTCACAAAAAGTCTCAGCCCCTGTTGAACCATCTGTTATCCCTGCTTTGTTTGGTGTTACATTCAAATCCTTACTCCAAAGTCATATGAAAGACCTTTTGGCTGGATGCTTGATTTTTCCTGTTCTTCCCGCCTATCATTCATGGATTTGAGACTTTTTTTTTTCTGTGTGACAGCACGGTGGCCTAAAGACACTAACCATGGAAAGCAACATTCCCAGTTAATGTACAGTCGGAGTCCTTTGGTGCATGTCACTCCCCATCTTTCCATTATTTCCTGTCATCTTTCTACTGACGGTTATAGTAAAGGCATAAAATGCCCCAAACAATATTTATAAAGATCGTCTACAAATTTTAAAAAGACACATTTTTCACACAAGCTGATAAACTAACATTTGAGAAATGAGAAATATCTCAGAAATAATTTGTTATTTAAAAAAAAGACTAAAATGTTTTCATGTTTTTCTCAGCTATATTGAGTTTTCTTTTGACTAAAACTAGACTAAAATGACGAGACCTTTAGTCGACTAAAACTTGACTAACAAAAAAAGATATGTGAATGACTAAATATTACTATTACTAAGACTAAGACTAAATTAAAAATAGGTGACAAAATTAACACTAATTACACGCTTGGTTGAATACTTGATTGTGATTGGTCAATCACAGTATTCTGTGGTCTAATATTTCTGTATAACAAACCAATGCTAAGTATAACCGACTGTTGCCATGGAGGGAGTTCTGATCATAGACTCAGGTGGACCATTTTTAAATAAAAAAAATCGTTTTTAAACAATATTTGTGATCATACGGTGCAAATACCGCTGATTAATGGATCACAGAGGAAGAGAGAGAGAGGAGGAAACAGGGATCACTGACAGCGTAACCTTTGTATGAATAGCTGTATAATAAGCCGTGTAATAGGGCTGGTCGATATGGAGAAAATCAAATATCACAATATATATCACAATAGACCAATGATATTGTAGGGTTGACTATTGGTGCTTTCACAAACATAATTACACTATGAGATTTTTGATAAATAATTATCAATGATGTGATTATAAGGCAAATAATAGAACAGCTAGAACAGTCTGGTAAGTAAAAAAAATGACATCACTTTACTGTAATGCAGCCTGTAAAACCAGGAAAATTATAATATGACAGTTACGCCATATTACGATATCTAAAATCTAAGAAGATATCAAGACTTGTATCACAGTATCAATAAAATATCATATGCTAATTAGAACCCCTTCAGGCTGATTCGAGTCCTGCATCAACCTGTCTGGGTTCTAATTCGCAATAATAGCCAGCTCGGTTCCCCTACTTATTTGATTGTATTTATTTTTTCGCCCCTAGTATTTGCAAACAGAATGGTTCCTATAGTAGAAGCCAATTCAACACTCATAAATTAATCCCAAAATGATGTACTACTCTGACTCCACAGCCCTTATGGACCAAACTGGAACAGATCTTACCAGAGAGCATTGTAGGGGGTAAACCTTCCAGGTCTTAAAAAACAAATGCTTATTAAAGAACCTGTTTAATACGCTATTTACGTAATACTGGCCTCAGCATGGTGGTCGCCCCGAGATGGTGTTACTTTGGTTCCAGATAGGGTTGGGTGCTTCTACCCCTGTATCCCTGTACATCTGCTTGCAGGTGTATTTAGGTTTGGTTTTAGTTTTTCTGTCTGACATTTACTTCCCCACATCAGCTTAATTTTTTATGTCTTAGTAATATTCATCCCTTGTGAAAAGACGAAACCCTTGTCTCCTGGGGTGATCATGGTACTGATAATGTCAGATTTCACCACCATTGGGCCATCTATGCAAAAATGAACTGCATATGCAAACCACAATGCTGCAGACAGTCATGCGTTTAAAAAGTTCCTCACCCTGCTTTCTTCACATTAAATGATTCTGTATGTTGTCAGCATACTGTACTTGGTTTAGCTCTATGTGACTATAGAAAAAGACCTTCAATGTATTGGCCGCCATGGAAGTTAAATTATGTATGCATCCTGCAGGCCTCAGTTGGTACTGACTTTGTATGAGGGTGGTGTCTCCAGGTGGGGAAGTGATAGTCACAGGAGGAATGTGGATGGAGGTTTGGCCGGTTCTTGTGATGTTCCTCTGGTTGTCTGAGTCCTCTGGTCGGTCAGGAGGACAGTTGCCCCCTTCAGAGCCCTGCTGGGGGGAGATGGCGAGGAACTCACCCTCTGAGTCGCCAAACCTATCCCGAGAACAGAAATAGCATCTTAGATATTAATAAACTGTATTTTCTTAATTAATATCTCCTACTGATGGCCCAATGATTTGTTACCTGCCACCAATGTCAGTGACATTTATTTGACTGATGGATATGGCTAAACATTTACCAATTAGTAGAAACACCATTTAATACTGCAGGGTCACTGAAAACCTTTGATGATCTCTTTCAGTGCAATTATTATTTTTTCATTCCAGAAGGCAAGGTCGAAAAACTCGCTAAAGTTGCATGTAGTGGATGGAAATGTGCATACATTTGCATTTTTTTTTTCTGAAATTCGGTTTAAATTTGTAATGTTTTGATGGAATCCTGGCTACTGACTACAAAGAACTTACAACCCGGTTCTAAATTTGATGACTCAACTTTATGTTGATCAATTTTCCAAACAACTTCAAACGACACTCGAAACTGGGCTTCCTTGGGTCCTGCGCAATACAGTGTAAAGTATGTGCTAACAGCTAGCTGTTAGGGAGCAGGCTATTTTTCGGGAAATGAGCCATTCGGCATAATGAGTACTTTTACTTTTTTACTTTACTTTCGGTACATTAAGTATATTCTATTAAATATATATATTAAGTATATACTTTAAGTACTAATGCTTTTGTACTTTTACTTGAGTATAATTTTCCATGCATGACTTATGTATTTTTTGTGTTGTTACTTATACTTGAGTAAGATCTGACAATTGCATATACGCCCGACCGCGGCACGTCCTTGGGTATCTAGCCATGCACCCGCCAAGTGTGTGTGAATATTGGGCTTTTTGACGGGGTTCGGTTTCTGCCGAAACTTTGAATTATCTTGCACCGAACCGAACTGAACCCTACGCTCGCACTGCAGGTGCTACGCTGGTGGACGTAATGTAGGTGTACTGTTCAATGCAGTAGGCTGTGAGAAAGTGAAAATTGAACTCGCGAGCAGAAAAAGCTCCACCCGGCTACACCCCCAGCCAAAAGAAAGCGACCCAAGCCGAGCCACACGCCCAACCCGCATTGCCGACCTGTCCCGTGGCGGCAAGGACCCCAAACAACACACCGACACATCGCCGCTGCCAAAACACCTGCGCATGAAACATTCGAAAAAATACGAGCCGCGCATGAAGGAATCTACAGACGGCAGCTAAAACGCAGCAACCCCAGGTATGGCAAAGGAAGGACAGTCACAGCTAAAAACTTGTGTAAACCAGACAGCCTCTCCCGGGCTGTCAGCCGTTCTCTCGGAGTCTCCCTACAGCGGGAGCGGAGCGACTGCTGCTTGTTAGCTAACATTAGCTTTCTAATTTCACCCACCGAACGCGCCTTCATCATACACTGGTTAGCCAAAATTCAACATTAAGTTGTTACAGTTGTAAGGTATTTTATTGTGTAACCTCTCAGTTGAAGGTTAAGAGGAAGTTACAGTAAACATAGAGCTTTTATTGTGACGGGAAAAAACGGAAGTGAATAAAGTGTTGTATTTTCTGACTGTTGACTGTGTTGGGGTGGAATAAAGTGAGACGTGCAGTGCCGTCTTGGTTCTGGCATTGGAACCCTGTGTTAAAGCCAAACCTGAGTCTAGACGATATAGGAAACCCTCGGTTACACATTTAACTATTTTAGAGGCTGTGGACTTTGTTTACTTCATTAATGTGTTTACGGTGTTAATGGACTGAGGATGGGAGTAGGATTCGGTTCGGTTTCGGGTTCGGCAGAATCTTAACCACCTAACTTTTAATACAGAGCTAAAGAGCCACAGAGCCCGTGAAGTCACAAGTATCGATTTTTACCTGTGACTCTTCTCTTTCTCGTTGGACACCTCTCCTTCAACTGTGGATTGGCCCCTGGATCCATGAGTCCGATGTCTCCTCCGCTCTCCATTGGCACCACTGTCTCCTCTGGAATTCCTATCCCCATCCCTGTTAGACGAACGTCCATTTTTGTGGCGGGATCTTCGCTCTCCCCTCCCACCACTGTTCACTGTCCCATTGCCCCCTCTGGACTGCCGGTGTGAATGATGATGCCGATGCTCTTTCTCGCTCATGGCTCCTCCACCTCCGCTGTCATCAACTGAGCTCTGATGGTGATGTCTCCTGCCCCCTTCTTGGCTTTGGGACCTCTCGCTCTTCCCCTCTTTGCCCCGGCTGCTGTCATGGTCTTTGGAGTGGCTGTGATGGACGTGGTGGCCCCCGTCCTTACTGGTGCCACTGTTATCATTCGTCCCCTCTCTTGTTCTGGCCCGGTCCCTGTCTCTGTGGCGGTGGTGGCGACGGGCCTGGTGAGGCACAGGAGGGGGAGGGTCATTGGCAGTCTCTGCCTCCTCTGGCATGGAGGGCTTGTGATGGTGGTGTTGATGGCCGGCCAGCAAAGGCCCGTCGCGAGGCTCAACAACCAGCGGCCGGTCGAGGTGGGTCTTCATGTCAGGCCGGATGTTCAGGGCAGAGGACAGGCGAAGACGCTCCTCAAGATCCAGCTCACTGTAGAGAGCCTCGCAGCTCGCTTGGTTCTGCCTCCTCAGCTGGTTGGCCCTCTGCTCCCACACCGACATTGTCTTCATTGACTTCTGCTGCTCCTTACTGGGGGAGGGGCAGAAGAACCAGACAAATCAAAACCAATTACATTAATATTAACATATAAAATACTGTGGAAATAATTTTCTAAATCCCTCTACTTCGACGTCAGCGTCACAACAACAGATTGTCATTTCTACAAAGGGAATAAGCATTTCCAGTGAATACACTTACAGATATGGTTTCATTTGAGGCATGACACATTCACTATGTATGTTCTTTATACTTCATGGCACATAATACCAGTTGTATATTTCATTTTACATTTCAGGATGACACACATAGTCCCTACATGCTGAATGATTTACAGTATGACCAAGGTGCAATGGAGCTTTCAACACAGCAAACCACTGGGTCCATTTATCACAGGCTACTATGGAGAGCACTTTCATGGATATGTCTGAACAAAGGCCAAGCATGGCCACATTACCATGCTTTGACATGCTACTTTTTTCTGTCAATGTCGGTGTGTAATACAGTACTTTGAAATGGCTGATTGCATGCACTTTTCACACCGTGTAAACTATAAACAGTCCTATCTCCTCACAGTTGTGAAACGATATCTTACAATGCCATCTCTTTAAGGGCCATTTTATCAGAGAAGTGAATCTGATCAATACACAGATTAGGAACACAAAATAACTTTATCCCATTTTTTCTGCAGTAGCATTCTTCGTGCCCACTGTTCTACATATGTAAAACTTTAAGAGCAAGCACACTGCACTATGGATGGACAATATGGGACTGGACTCATTGAATGAACAGAAAAGCCTGTAACATGGTGAGCATGATAGGAATGCAGGGCAGCTCTGTTTTATGTGTGTGATCTTGCTTTCAAGAATGTAAATAATGAAATCATGATGAAGTATATTTTAAACATGTAATTATCATCGACCACCTCGCTAGCAGGCAGTTGGGTTTACCTCAGGTAGTGGACTGGGGTGCAGACATAACTCCTACAAACACAAAAAGGGAGCAACAAACAGAGAAGCAAACACAGGAGAGAAGGAACTTCAAAGGGGCAGAACCAGGTTACAGACAAAAGACAAGGGGGGGGGCGGGGCAAATAAGCTTCAGAAAACTGACAAGTGGAGAAACATGTAAAGTACAGATGCAAAATTATACAAAAACCCAAAAGAAATTGTTTTGCTGAGAAGAAGCAGGAGGAATAATGGGGACAGGAGACAAACACTGAATACACACCTGTGCTACTACAGTGTAAAAGAGCTGTGTGTTTGGCTTACCTAATTAAAAAAAAAAAGTGCTCTAATGCTTTTTAATTAACGAGTGTGTGTGATCTGATCTGAGAATAGGATGGTAAACCACCCCCTTGCTTGTTGGTAACAAAGTCTGCATATTACAGAAATTGTAGCAGCAGCGATAAGCAAACTCTTAGTGGTTTGTCCTAACGTCACTTAATAAAGGTGCTACAAACATTTTGGATGTAGTGTGGTAAAGTATCTGGTACTGTTATTATTGTTCAGGCTGTTCACATGAACCATTCGTATATAAAGCTACGAAAAATAATGCACTGCAATTCGTGTGTATTCCGTATTTATTACTGTATGCACCACATTGACGGCCGCTGTATAAGACTGGGAAGATCGAAAGGAGGAGGTTGGGGTGGATGGTTGGGTCCTAAAACACAGGGCGTTCAAGCGGAGTTCATGTCCCGGAAGAAGTTAAGTGAGAAACACAAGACTTTTACCCAGGAAACTGGTTTCCCCGGGAGTACTACTTACAGTAAGGAAAACATAACTGCAAAGGCCACTGAAGCGACTGTCCCCTCACAGTGCCCTGTACCAGGCTCATAGTTACATTTTGTTGGCTAAACTTAACTCATGTGACCATCTGGCGGTCGTCCTAATTTTGTAGGATATCATAGAAATTGTTGTGCATAAGTTTTCATAAAATATTATACGAACCCGTTCATGACAATACGTTGTATTGTTATTGGGTAATCAATATACTCGAAAGCTTTCCACTTATTTGTCATGGTTATTAAGTTACTAAGGCTTCTTTTTGTGTTCTTAGTGCATGACGATGAAGAATGATAGTAACTCAACAACTGCTGTGTCCAACTACTAAGTCACTCAGCATCTGTCTGTGTTTCTACTGAGCAGTCTGTTCTTATCTGTATAATACAAGCCTAAAGCTGACACAGCAATATAACATACAGTACAATACATATTTACAACCAGCTTGGGAAAATTAATCACACTTGATATTATACATAATGAACACATACATTATGAACAATGATATGTGCTTCAAATCTGCAGAAGCAGAGGTGCAGTTATTGAAAACAATCATTCTCAGACATAAGGGTGTCGATCACAAACAGTCAGATAGCATGATCACTGACACAGACACTTGTGACACTTGTTGATCACAGGGAAGCAATAAAAACAGAACACAGTAATGAAAATATTGAAACACTCACGCAGCTCTACCAGAAGGTGTGATCACAGAGGAGCTGTCATGTTGTTTTGGACAATTCACACAGAAGAATGACATAATGACACCAGAAGAAGACAGGGTTAGACAGCAGAAAAACAAGGATGAGAGAAGGGTAATGGGAGGATTTAAATATTGTAACAGAGAGGTAATAACTCACAGTGAGTTAACGCTGCAGATGGATGAGCTGCTAGAGTGCGCGTTACCTCGACTGCGTGTTAGAAAACTGCACATGCACAAAACAAAAACGGGGAAGGGGAACACCATATAGGATGAAGTCAGAAAAAATAGCCAGACACCATTCAACATTTCTGTCTTCTCTGTGTCATTTAGTCTCCCTTCACATTTTAATGCAACGGGCAGTCAAAGCTCAGAGAACACAAGGCTGAGACTGAACCAGAAAGGAAATGTCACACAAATGGAACATCAGGGACAGTTTATTCATTACATATTATTTATGCTAAAATGGGCAAGATAAATACCATTAAAGCCCAGATATAAAAGAGTAGGGTTATACTGAACACAAAACACAAAAAGCAAATTGAATTTTACGGATATTTGTAGAGGTAAAGCTGCTCTGGATACAAGAACAATGTCAAGGGTGAAGCTTTAAAATATTTGTCTTAATATTGAGGTCAGTAATGCTGCAGCTCGATTGCAAGCTAGTAATGTTTGTGTGGTGACACAACGTATATTGTGCTGCTATTGGCAGCCATGTTAAATCCATGAATATGGTTAAGTCTACTCATGAGGGATCAGGTGAGCTTTGCATGTTTTGATTAAAAACAATGTAATCAGTGTACACATCATATCACATTATAGTTTTACTGATGGCAAAATGGCCTGTGGTTTCTGTATGTAAGACAATTTTTAATTTACATGTAACTGACCCCACTTAAAGTGCAAATGGTCTCAGTTGTGGTTTGAATTGGGGCACAACTTCCACAGCCTAGTTGTCTAATAGCTCTTGCATTTGGTTTAGATTAGGTAAACAAAATCAAAACCATGATCAACTTGCAGGACTTAAAGCTACATTCATATTTTTTTTGTAGACCACTTGTAGACAACCTTATAAAGTTGTTGTAGTAAATATGTTAGCTGTTGCCTATTTACACATTCAGCAAACAAGGAACAACATTAGCATTCAACTGGAATGGGGTTTGTATATAAGTCCAATATTCACTCTCCTTTTAGCTTTGTTTTGGTCTCCACCAACTACTGAGGAAAATCTCTGGCTCTTTAGCTGTTAAATGCTCCACAGATAGTTACTATCTCTGTCTGTCAGCTGTTTGGTGCTGGACAATGGGTTTGTCAGAGCTTTATCACTAAAAAACAGCTGCATGCTGCTGCTGGAAGAAAAGTTGATGAGAGTGGAGTTTGTTGACTATAAAACTAAAATGAGCGAAAAGATGCTTAAAAGCTCCATAGGGCTGAGGGCGACTGCAGAGTCGAGTTAGTAATTCTCTGTGATTTTGTCACTACGAGTGACTACTTTTACATTACACAGTCATTTCATCTATTATTTATTTAAAAGTAAATAAATTAAAATGTACTTAAACACTGCATGTCCATTATGTGTATAAGCCAGCACCTCAAGATTAAAGGTGTATATTATTTTTGCCCTGCAGCTTTGCCACATAGGGTATGTACCAGGGGCTCAGTGGAAACAGTGAATAAGTCTTTTTGACGCTACTCGATGAGGATCGACACCACCAATGAGATTATTTACGACTCCAGAGCAGTACTCTTATGATCTTTGTTACACAAACTCTATGTATACAAATGAGCCTTAACATGCATAATAACACAGTTTGTTACAGAACACAAAACAGCATACAAAGCAGTATATTTAAGTTAACAACAATGCAATGTAGATTGTTCTGTATATAAAATATGTTAAACAAGAATAAAGGAATACACTGTATATAAGAACTATGAGTTCATATTTTAGGATACACTAGGGGTGGGAACCACAGAGTACCTCACGATATGATACACGATACATGGCTCACCGATAATATCACAATACAGCAATTCTGCGATAATCAATATATCGCTAGACAATCCTATAATTATACATCACGATATTGGTCTAAATCTAAATACAAAATGCCCATGAAAAGGTCAAGTGCATGTTTTCTCTCTTTATTCACTGAAAGTCCAAACTGTTAGAAAACAGCACAATTCTGCAGCACTAGTTTTTCAGTCTGTAAATTAAAATTATAGAACCATAGGTCAACTATGGATCCAGACTTTGGAATTAAACGTGGCTGGGGAATCCGTTATTTTCCTCAAACTGCTGTCCACTACCCTGTTGACTACCTCTTCCTCTTCAGCTAGGTAACTTAGGTTCAAGTTTCCCTCATTCATGTGTTGAGCGCCACTTCAAGGAGCTCTTTAGAGCGCCTTATTTTAGTAATTAAAAAATAGATATTTGGCGCCTGCGTACCGATTCTCGTATCGCACAAAGAAGGATAATGATATATTTCCATATCGATTTTTTGTCCCACCCCTAGTATACACTATCATATACTGCCTGGGGAATCTACAGTAAGTCCATAATAAGCCTTGTGAATGGTTACACTGAATTTCAAAACAGCTGTCGTCGCTTGTTCTGTAAAGCTTTTTGTTAAATATCTGTCTATCCCAATATCAAACATGCTGTACAGTATATGTGTGGTTTACAGTGCCCATTCTGCTTACATGTCAAAAATATAATGGGATATCAAGGACATACTGGATGTAAAATATATATAACTATTTGTGAGTAGTATTCTGTCAGTGGATGTTATAATTTGTAGTCCATGTAGTCAGATACAGTAGAGGTTATTTAAGAAACAGAAAACAGGGATCTGTCTTGTGAAGAAAAGAATGTGTGTAGGTGAGGAGATTAACATTGACTTTCAGTCGGACATAGACTCTGAGGAGGTTAATCAACATTTTGCTTTGGGATAGCGAATAGCAAATATCCTCTGGCATAGCAACCCAAGAGCTGAATCAAACAGAGACCATGCATGCAAGTATCAACGAAAGAAAATTCTGACTAGGTTGTGTATGTTTGTTTAAATACAGACAGAGAAACAGTGAGGGCTTCACACAAATAAACAGGAAAAATTACAACTATGGAGGGATTCTACATATTTAGGCTATAAGTAGAATGTAAATCTTTTTAGCTATAGCCATGGATTGCCCCTCAAATAAAAAAAACAATTTTGGACACTGAATAATAGGGCACGATAGAGAGAATTATATTTTAAAATTCTGTATATGTGCATCCTGCATGTATTGACAAAACAGCAAACTCTTTCGCAAGGGCAGTACAACAACAAAAGTACCCCAAATTCCAATGTGTCTTAAGCCAGAACAAACATTAGAAGAGATTGACTTACGCTGTGATGGACATGTTAGTGGCTGACATGGGGCTGACCTCCTTTACCTCCATGGCCTTCTGGAGTGCAAGCTTCTTATTAATGGCCACCTCTTGCTCCTCTTCATCCTGGACAGTATGTGCAAAAAAAAACACACACACACACACACACACACACACACACACACACACACACACACACACACACACATATGATGAGTTTATCTGTGGAGTACAGTATACTTAATGTATTGTTGGTGATCCACCAGCCAATCCGATTCCCAAATGTCGTCTTGCAAATTCTCACATTTAACTAAACGGCAGAGAGAACCACAACTTTATTTAAAACAGGCTTATATTTGAGACAGCCCTTTATTTCTAATTGTAGAGGTTTACCAGGTAAATAAATACACTAGTATAATCTGCATTTCCACTGCACTAATTCCATCAGTACAAGAGAGTTATCATGCTCACTACTATGCTGCTCTCAGTTTCTTTCTTCACTGACTTACTAATTATTTCCACTCACTTCCACTTTCCTGTTTTGGATTGTTGTTGAAGCTACTGCCAATGCTTAACACACCCAGCACAAATGTTTCACATTAAAAGTCTTCTAGCAGTTCAATGGGCTCGATCTCTTCCTATCCTGGTACTCTTTTAGAGAACAGACACTCAGGGAGGACAGATGTATATACGATCCAGCAGTATTCATTTCTCCTCTGTTGTTGTTGTTCAGCACTTCAGTACATGTAGCATGTGTCGATTGTTTTTTGTGGTATTTCATGGGGCCCCTCCTCCACGGTCAGTAGACAGCTGGGTAAAAAGTAACGCGCGCAGCTTTTTTCTTTTTACGCAAAGTTACCAAAACACTCTTCAACTATCTGCGACCTAGAAAAAAACTCTAAACGTGTAGCGCTCAGCCTCGTCACGCTGCTGGTGTTTGTAGCATTGTGTGAATATGCGGCGCTTCCACTGCAAAGGATTAAAAATGTATAGTGGCCTCAGGAAAAAAGGCTTTGATAGACACAACGCTACCAGGTAGAGTGCACTCAGTGTACTGTGGACAATTAAATTAATATAGAGATAGCATGCAGATATTTCTTTCCCATCAACCAATCAATTGGTTGAAGACTAGGTAGAATTTCAGTTGACCAAGATTTTCTTTGGTTGAATACAGCCCTAGTGGGGTTTATTTGTTTTTGCTGGCTAAGACTACTACTTGAGATAGGGATCAAACTCAATTTATTCACTTACTCACTGGCATTTGCAAATGGACAAGACATGTCAACATGAACTTCTTAAAAAAGTGGCTCGCATAGTGGATAGCAGGCTCTCCTCTAGCGGTGAGATATTACAGAGCTACAAAGGATCTTGCCAGTTCATTATGATGAGTTACTGATCTGGTATTACATCAGTCATACTACAACAGCACCATCTTCCAGAGTGGACAGTATTACGAAACCAGTAAAACAAGGTACCCTCATATCATACTGTCTTAAAAAAGGGGGGGGAGGGGTATAAAAGGCCATGTGCATGTGGGATTTGATTTAAGGTAAAATACTTTTATTGGTGGATGCTGTGGGTAAGATGGTGCCACTGCCTATATGTCCTACTGTAAACTGCTATAAAGCCAGGATGTCTCAAGCTATAAAGAAATTCTGTACCTTAGTGAGCTCCTGGGCATTTGCGAGGTTATCGACAGCAATGGCCAAGAACACGTTGAGGAGTGTGTCTGGTTATGTGTGGTCTCAGGAAAAGATCAAATGATTGATAAAAACATAATCAATAACTACAATTGCATGTGTTCATCAAATCAATAAAACATTCTTTCAAAGTGCGATAAGGCTGACAGCCACAAAGGATGAAGCGATTTGCATCAATCGGGAAGGATACAGTTTCCAAAGAGAGTGAGAACAATGAAATAAATGGAGGAGAACATCCCCCTGTGAACGCCCCCCTGTGATTCGATCCCATGGTACATGACTGCGTTCCAGTCCTCCCCAGTTAGTATCTGCAGGGGAGACACAAGCTCAGGTTACTGAGTCCAGTTCAGTGCTACAAGCAGAGCAGGAGGGGGGGGGAGCATGATGTAGTTGACCTTTACCTGGAAGACAGTGAGAATCGCTGCTGGGAATGTGTCAAAGTTGGTTGTTGGCGTTTCATCTTCAAAATTAAATCTACAGGGAGAAAACGTGAATGTAATCAAGCTTAAAAGCCACAACACAGTCACAGTCCCTCCTGCCTGAGGATGGAGCAGGTTATCGTCCTCTCCATTAGGCTGCTGCACATTATTCCAGCTAAATATATGCCTATTACATTTGAGTTGTCTGTCTCTGTGACCTTATGGCTGATCTCTGAGTGTTTATTCTTCTGAAATGGATGAGTTGTGCTAATGCTGACATTTTGTATCTCTGTCCGTCTACTGGGACCTAATTACATCTCCCCCCATTGTTAAGAATGCAGATAGAGGAGGTTGGAATGATAGCAGAATGTGTCTTAAAAATCCATGGCAACTTTTATTTAGTCTGGATCTCATTAAAAGACAACCAAAAAAGAAATAGAAGACTGAATGTGTTTCAGGAGCCTGTGAAATTTGGGTCTATTTTCATCTAATTCAGTTGGGAGTTTTACTCCCAGATATTAGATTATAGAACCCTTTAATTATCATTGGTTTAAAAGGTTCAAGTAATCACTGTTATATTATTACTTATCACTTGATTGTTAATTCACAGTATGCAAAGATGTTGATAACCCTTTTAACGTTTTGCAGTTTTAACATCTTTTATCAATACTTTTCAAAATAAGTTTAAGCCTACTTAGAAATCTCACCAATTGGCCTGTCAGTGGTACTACTGATAGTTATAATTTTTTAAACGTCCAATGTCATTTGAATTTGTTTTGCCTATAGATCCACAGGTTTTCAACACACAATACATATCTGTATATGATTGGATGGAAGAGAGCGTCTGTGTTCCTGCTATAAACATGTTGTTGGGACATTCTGAGCCTTAGTAATGTAAAAAATATATAATATAATTATAATAATTCCAAGTTTATCAAATAGATTTTGGTAAAATAGTAGTGTGTTGTCATGAAGACAGTGAGCACAGATAGCCTGGCATGGGTCTGCCTCCGAAATCGCATACTGTGCATAGTTTTTTTCAAATTTCTTTAGCTTCTGACAGTTCCTGTTCGCACTGTAACCACGGATAATTGAAGAAAAATAATACAAGATATCACTGTACATTTTAATGTTCATAATAATGTATGAATTCAATGTATTCAAGCATACGACAATCTTTCGAAGGCTGCGATTTCGCTTAACAAAAAATGCAAGTCCCCTATAGAGTGGACATGGGCTGACTTCCATTTCTGAATGCACATCCTCTAAAAGCATTGCAGTTGGGGAAGACAGATCTATAGTGTAAGAGGAGTCTTCTCTAATTTCTAAGCTGATTTCCGGGCTGCCATCACTGGAGTAAGTTGCATTAATCATAATATGATGGCTGTGTGTTCAGATTTGACTGAGCAATAAGTGTGAAGTTTTTATGCAAATTGCGTTAATCAGGTTTGATGGCTTAATTAAAAACCACAGGACCCAAGGAGCAGCAGCAGTCAAATTACTCACTGGCCACCAAACAGCTGCATGCCCAGCAGAGCAAAGACCACAATGAAGAGGAAGAGGAGGAACAACAGGCTGATAATAGACTTCATGGAGTTGAGAAGGGATACGACCAGGTTCCTCAAGGAGTTCCAGTACCTACACACAACAGACAAATGAATATATAAATAAACATTACGGAATAACCAGTATTCCGAGCACACAGGCAGACAATTTTTTTATGACTCACTTGGTGACTTTGAAGATCCTGAGCAGTCTCAGAGCCCGCAGGACACTGATCCCAAATGAGGCCCCGGGTTTGATGGCAGCCCAGATCACCTCAAAAATACTGCCAATAATCACCTGTGAACAAAGTTTTCATTTCCAAACACTCCAAATACTGTTGTATACTATGTTATTCTGGCCATAATCAAACACACTTTCCTCAAGTACCAGTCCCGAATCATTTAAATAACTTTACAGATGCTCACACTCTAAAAACTAATGTGGATTGATTGAAATCTGGACGACTTACCCCAAAGTCAAAACAGTTGAATGAGGAGTGGAAGTAGTTCTGGGGTCCGAGGCCATACATTTTCATGGACATCTCTGCCAGAAACAGGCCCAGGAATACAAACTCGGCCAGGTCTGTCCAGGGACAATAAGAAAACACACAGATCAATGCCTCTGGTTTAAAGGGGCCTCCCTGGTGATTTCTACAATTCAATAGTGCAGCTACTGCTGCCTGTTCAGCTGTGCCCACAACAAATAAGACACAGAAAGAGTCTATTGTTTGGAAATTAATAATGATGGAGTATGTGAGATGCATGTTTGCTCACGTGTGTTTGTAAAATGTATAATGATACCTGTGTGATTTATGTTTGGGCATCTGTCTGGGCAGTTTTCCCTATCTACTGCATTTCTTAACACTGAGATGTTTAAACATGAATTACAGTGGCACTTACAGAGAAAACAGGTGCATACAATATTAGTATTCAGGCAAGGTTAGGTTATAGTTACTTACTTACTTACTAACTACTACTACTACTACAGTAGGTATTTTCCAATAGTTAGAATGCATTAACTTTCTCATGCCCAGTAGACTAGAGCTAGTGCTGTGAACTTATGTTTGCCTAGGTTTAATACCAACAAGGTAATACTAGGCTTAATATCAACATCAGTATCTACACTTGTACATTGTGTGGTGCCAGGCACAATAAAATAATAAATCACCATCACAATTTTAAGAAGGAGCTCAAATTATAGCTGATATAAAATTAGTAACAAGTAAGCTTGTCATACTGGTAAAAAATGTATGTGTGTACGTTTAGGTTTTTTGGGGAGTATATATTTATGTATATGTTTATTTTAATGATATCATATAAGTATTAATAGTGTTGTTTTTGGGTAGTATGATGTCACTGGGCTTCTGGACTCCTACCTTTTTGTGTGACTCATATAAACTGAACAAGACATACATGATTTTCAGGTAAAGAGTGAAGAAAAGGTGGCACCTCAGTCACATTATGAACCGTAATTCATTTGTTTCAAATAGAATGTAAACAAAATAAAATGAAACATGCATAAGGTTTGTTGAGGAGCCACAGTATTTGAGTGGCCAACTTTAAAGCACAACGATTTTGCTGAACAGCGGCCACTGTGGTCACAAGTGACCATTTCAGGATAAATGCTAAAGGCGCTGACACACCAACCCCATTATCGGCTGTCGGACAGTCTGGCGAGGTCGGTGACCCGAGTCTGTTCGGTGTGTTCCGTGCCGTCATCAGCCGGAGTAGCCGTCGGCCTTCATTTTGGCCGATTTGACTTTTTGAATCTGATTGGTGGAGTGCTAGCCCTTGACTAGCGAATCAGTGCTCGAGAAAACCGGAGCTGACAACGCCAGTATCTTCTTATTACTAGCCATTGTATTTTCTTCCGTTCAGCGATCCTTCTAGACTTTTATTAACACTCTCTGATGTATTACGTCTCGTGCACGCGCAGTCACTTCGGTGTCTTCCAAGGTACTTTTTTTGACCTCGGGGAGCTGACTGATCAGTCCGACTGTCTTTTTCTGCTGACGGTCAGCCATCGGGTTGGTGTGTCAGAGCCTTAACATAACACAGCAGCACTAGAACAAGTCAGCAAACTGACTCTTTATTTGCCATCATACGCTTTTGTTCAAACTAGATCAAGTAAGGCTGCAGTGTTTTTAATTAAGCAAGATTGAGTTTTATTGATTATGAATTCAACGTTTTTATTTAAATTCACTATCGAACAAAGGAACAAATCCCCCGCCCTCCCTTGCTATAGCATGATGCCATAGCAAGAGCAGAGTGCGGATTTGTTCCTTTGTTTCAAGTTGGGTGTGCGCGTTGTTTCTTTAAAAAAATAAAATAAAATCACTATGAAGTAAAAATCATGTCAGTGGTTGAAGCCACTGGGTGAAACTGAATACTTTTTGGGGGGATATTCTAATGTACGTATGTATAAATGGTCAAATATAATAATATTGATAAGATAAATAGTTGCACAATATTGGCATACATGTATTGGTTTACATGAATATTATTCACTTTGAATAAAGTACAACTGCTAATGCTCACATAATGCAAAGGTGAGCCATTCAGGCTGGTCATAGTGTACTATGGCTACACACAACGTGTTGAGGCCAACCAGACACAAAACAGTCCAGTAGAAGCTCTGGGACTTGACCAGACGGCGGATGGTGAAGCGAATTCTCTTCTCTTTCCTCCTGAAGTAAGACGAGTTCTCGTTCTTGCTCTTCAAGCTGGCCCGTGTGAACGGCGACCCTGGGGGGGCAGTTGGAGCAAAACATACAAAATGCAATAAAGTTACCAAGTCTTAAACTGAGGTCTGACCAAAGACTGAGTCTTACCAAATCAAGACTGTGTTTGAGTGTAGTTACATTCAACCTGAGCTAGTTTGAAGTTTAAGTATAATCGAGCCTACAGAGACAGAGCGCATTTAAATCCCAATTCATCGCTCTTCCTTGACTTGTACGTGAAGGTGAACAGAAATGCCTAAAAGCTGCTGTGTGATGGGATGCACTAACAACAGGGTTAAGAACACATAACTACTTTTTGAAAAGCTGCCAAACAGGAAAACTGAAAAATAATCCGTTGGCATGCTTAAATCTAATGATTTTAGAGAACTACAGTCACTTTGTTAGCGTTTCAGCCCTCATTTGCATATTGTGGCGCCAATGGTTTTCCCCTCTGGTGGGCGTGGTTTTTATAGTATGATGCGATGCACTCTGACTCTATATTTTATAGAGGTGAGTTCCACTGACACAGTAAAGATTATGGAAAGAACCACAAGGACAACTGCACCAAATGTGACATAATAAAATTATACATCTCATCAGAAGCTTTTTCATTTTCTCACGAGCTGTAACTGTGATGTAACCAAAGTGAAGCGTTTGGCTCTTTTAGATTAAAGTGCCATGATCCTCACCACTCCCTTTAGGCTGTACTATATTAAATCTTCTGTACCTTAAAATAAGTCAAAATGTCAAGTGGGTGACTGGATACAATTAGAATGCCATTACTTGCACAGGAAGAAGAGTGGGCACATCATCTCCTGATCTATTTTAATCCAGACATCTGACTCATACTGTATCACCTGAAGACCCATACTGACTCTCTCTCTCTCTCTCTCTCTCTCTCTCTCTCTCTCTCTCTCTCTCACAAAATCCTTTTTTTAATAGTCCTTTCCAAATTAACAATGTGTTTTTGGTAATACTGTAAGTAGATAAGGTTATATCAATCTTGTACTTTATTAAATTATTCAATACCCATGTTTTCCTCATCTGACAATCTCTACAACTGTTTCATAATCAACACCAGACAACTGTAAAATTATTTTTCATTTCTTATTCATTCTAATTTAATCTTGATCAGTGTGCAGGTGTTATTGTCTTATTGAGTTCCTGCAGTAATGCGGTAAAGCTCCCCAGCTAATCACCAGGACCAAAAAACAACAACATGTGTAACATATACAGTATATTCCTTTAACCTTTGGTTTTATATATGGAATACTGAATCATTTTACTTCTTTAGGCCTCTTAAAACTAATAAAAGAAGGAAGAGGAACTCAGTCTCCAGTTGCTCCTCCAGCCATAAAGCTGCATTTTGACAATTGAGTGCTTTAGTACTGATGTTGTTTCATGAACAAATATTCTTCAGAAAAAGTGAAAAGTAAACGTCTGAAAACTTTTGTCTGTAACAATCGATTAAATAAATATAGAATAATGTTCTTGTATCTGTCACAATAGAGCAACACATCAACCAAGCTGCTCGCAGCGTGAATAGTGAAGCAGTTTGTGTGTTGCCTTCAACATACATTGCCAACACAGTTTGAAGGCTAGACTGTATGGGGACTTGCAGTAAATAATATGGCAGATGTTGTGTCTCAGGTATTGTTCTCACCAGCAGATGAGATGTCAGTGAAGTGGTCTTCCAGGTCTTCTTCCTCTGCATTGATGAGGTCATTCTTACTCTTCTTTGTCCTTTTCAGCACTGCAAATTCAATATGGAAAAAAATTAATCACACAGGTCGTAAGGCAGTTACTCTGATTTAAACCCCGGGCCGCTGATGTAAGGACTGAGCCTTGGTACATAGTGTGCACGCTCTACCAGGTGAGCTACCAGAGCACCCCAATTTCTCTTTTATTCAGCTTGTAGGGAATATATATTTACTCTTCCCCACTCTGCCCTGTGGCTGTGTCTTTATTCAAAACACTTTTCCATAATTTCTGCTTTTAGCACACTTTCAAATTTCGTTTCACTTACAAGTTTCACATGTAGCCGACTAGTTCACTATACTGTTCAGTTCAAATACTGTATGGCTATATAAATTGGATGGAGGTTTTAATAGGGCTGAAACGATCTTTACTTTTTGGACGATGGTCAACAAAACAAAAAATCGGAATATGTCAATTAGATTTGGGAACCTATGACATTTGCTACTACTGGCATTTTATGTTTTTTATAAACCTAATCATTAGTTGCAACCTAGTCTCGCTTTGCCAGACCATCCACACACTGCGGAGCGGAGGAGGGTCTAGCTACTCCACACAGCATTCCGGGATGGTTTATTGGCATTTCTTTAGACCAATCACAATTGTCAATCTAAACTCTGCACTGAGCCCCTGTAAAATAGTAATGCGAGAGAAAACTCAGGTTGGACAGATAGTCTAGCTAGCGGTCTCAATTTACCATGCAGAGATCTGAGGAGCAGTCAACCAAAGTCCTCATAAATCCACCAGAGTTTAAAATTCCAACACAAGGAAACGGACATCGGCGAAAATGCATGCATTTCCTGCAGCACCGGAGAAATGGAACGAGACTAGTTGCAACCCTACATATATTGTCATTGAGCAACAAATAGAGGCCTCCGATTCCAGCTAACATATGTGTGCCAGTTATAAAGTATCTGTGTTGTAAAGATACCATGTGCTATAATGAACTATAGTACTGCCAAATATTCCACATTTCCTAGCTCACGGTTGGTGTTTTATAACTTAACACAGTTCAGTTTTGCTGTTGAGATTTATTTAAAATGTCAAAACTACAGAAAAGAGAAGAGCTTTAAAATTGTGTGAAGGGCCCTTGCACTCCAATGCTGCTTCTGAACTCCAGTGAGCCTCACTCTCTGTTCTTCATCATAATCTCATTACCCTTCCACCCTGGCACCCATAATCACTGTGACTGTTACCCTGGGTGAGACTGCAGATGAGACGCAGCATGGCCTTGATAAGAAGAGAATGCACACACACACACACACACACACACACACACACACACACCATATACTGATTACGCAGTTACCCATACAGACATAAGTATAATCTACTAACATACAGTGTAGTTTAAAAATGTGTCATTTGAACATGATTATACATTAAATATTATACTTTTTAATTGTTGTATAAAACAGGTAGCTCAAATCAAGCAATCTGATTGGTTCATAGCTGTGATATGAAAACCACATACAATGGCTAATGTTCGAATTCCTTTGCACAAAAAGTATCAGTCCGCGTATGAGGACAAAACGTTACATTAACAAACTGATAGCTGTTGCCACGGAGGGGAGTCGTTCATCTGCACACACACACACTGCCATATAACTAAGGCTGAGCAATTTTATTGATTCTGCGATATAAATCGATATTTTTCCCCCCAAGAAAGTATCGATTTTTATGCCGCGAGTATGGATACATAAGTCCCATTCAAATCCCCCGTGTTTACCCCCGTTCACGTTGCAGGAAGAGCGATTTGGTCAGCCAGCCGCTAGTGTCGCTGTAGAGCAGCCAACGTCAACTGGCGGCCCGCCGCCAAAGCTTTTAGTCTGGCCCCCAGAATAATCATGAATTCACAAAATGTAAAGAGGTGTGCATTAAAGGTGTGCGTTAAAACACACACACAGCAAGAGCCGAGATGTGTGTGCGTTAAAACACACACACCGCTGAGCCGAGATGTGTGTGTGTTAAAGGTTAAAACACGCAGCACCTGACTGGGAACGATACAGAGTTACCAACGGCCGCTGGGGCAGATGAACTCACGCTGGTCTATTTTCTGTAAATAGGCTACATTTAAACCTTCGTGAGTAGAAAGTCAATACTTATCAATGCACTCACCTGTGTAGACCGGCATAAACATGTAGAAAGCGATATTTCAATCTGCTCAGTCCACCGCGCTGTTTTACGCAAACACAGCTCTGCTCTGCAAATAGCGAATTTTTACAAACAAGCTAAAACAAAAGCTGTCGGTTTGTAGTCTAACTGTTTTAGGTTGCCGGGAATCTGGACATTTTGACAAATTCTTGTAAACCTCACTGCTGGCTGAACAAACCAAACCCTCCGCTAGAGCGGACAATCTGGAGCTACTTAATATGCACGTGAATGACGCGATCGTTATGCTCGAGTGATGATGATGGTTGTATTATTTTGCAACAACATCGTTTCATTGCAAATGAGGCATACATGACGAGTGCATAGCCTGCTTATCAGTCCATTCATCATTAAAGCTGGGCTTTTGGCTTTTCCACGTCAACTTTTCCCCTTCAGTCTCTTTGACAGTGACATGTTTACCTGACAACAGCCTTTCTTTCTGCAAGCATTTTCCACCAATCAGGATGCTGCATACTACAATAATGTTTCCATAATCACAGACTTTAACCATCACTCCTCAGTGAACTGCCTCCTAGTCTGAGATCTTTTTCTAGTTAAAGAGCCAGTTATCATTATGGAGTTTCCATGTTTTTTAGGAGTTTGCTCACACTAATACATGTTAAAAAATAGTAGCATTAATTCAGTAAGAAAGTGAAAATTTTCAACAAGAATAGGCGTATTAGGTATAAATTCATTTTATTTTCTTTATTTAAAAGTCCGGCCGCCAGAGTGCTTAGAAAAATTCTGAAAAAAATGTAGTTGATGATCCCTGCTGTAGACTCTCTGCACAGTCAGAGACATATATTGTGTAATTGATGTTTTCAGTTTAATTAATTAAATCCAAGTAAATGGAACACTCACAAGATGTCACCAAAATCACTCGGTCCCCTTTAAATCTTTCAAAAAATGATGTAAGTGTATCGAAATATATCGAATCGTATCGAATCGTATCGTTGGCTGAATATCGTGTATCGTATCGTGAGATTAGTGTATCGCTACAGCCCTATATATAACAGAGCTGGTTTAAAATGGGCCTAGTATCCTTTAGGTGTATGCTATATTTGGAATATTTATTTATTATGTTTAATAACATGAACGTTGGCTCTGTTCTATTCAAGTGGAGTATATACCCTAATCTATCTGATTTTCTTGAATGGCATATTTAGCAGTTCATCAACAATTAAACTTTTTCACCAAGTGGGAGATATTGTAGCTGTCAGAAATTCAATATATTTCTGACTTGAAATTATAACTAGAAAGCAGATGTAAATGGTTTTCCCCCACTTGACTGCTCTACTAGCCTGGAAATCCAGACCCATATCCGACATTAGGCCCTGTGTTTTCTCAGCCCTATGTTCCCTCAAGGATTTCCCCCCAAATTAGGCCCTGTTTTCCCTCATTTCTATACAATTTCTATACAAAATGAGGCCCTATGTTCCCAGAGCCCACATACCCATAACATCTGTGAAAGGCGCTTAAGAATCGCTGATGAATGTCTGTCGAATATCCAACTTAAACCGCCTGGTTTAATGGGATATATGTCAGACTTTTGAGCAGTCGGAATAATGGGACGTCGGAATTGGGGCAGTCCCCCTTTGGATTGTAATCTCACAGCACAATTTTAGGAAATTGTGTTTGTTAGTAAAGCACAGTTAAGGCTCAATTTTTCTCAACATTTAATGGGGATATGGATACAGATGGAGCCTAATGAACACTCAACGTTCATTTTGTTCATATTTGTGCACTTCTTGCTGGATGTTTCTGAATATGGACGAAACGGAGTAGTATAAGCATAATCCACACTTCTAATTTTCTAGAAAGACCTGAGAGTGCAAGTATGCGAAAAGCGAAAAACGAAAAGCGAAAGTCTTAGCTAAATTGTTAAGTCTGAGCTAAATGATTTTCTCTACTGTGTTCATGAATTGAAAATGTGTCTGTGTGTGTGTGTGTGTGTGTGTGTGTGTCGGGGGGGGGGGGATTCTGAATAATCTTTCTTAGTTCCCTTATATTTCTTCCTTAAAAAAAAGGTTTTCCATCCGTGGAAAAAAATCTTTGGCAGGTGACTCTTTTTTTTGTAGGATCATTTTTCTAAGTTACTTCTTTCATCTGTGAAAACCCATGAAAAGCAGGTGAAATTCTTAACTGTATTATCAAATCTGAGGGAACACAGGGCTGAGTTAATTGCTAAAGAGGGAAAATACCCCCCAAACAAAGTTCACGGCTAATTTAATGTAGACAGGGCCCCGGATACGCATTGCTAAGCCTCTGTCGTGATTGACAGATCAGTGTGTAGCCACGCCCCTGAAGCATGCCCTGCTTAATCGTCAATTTTAATAAAAACTTAACCATAATTTACTAAATAAACATCATGCTGTATTGAGCAAGACTTGAAACTAACGATTGAGGATGGCAAGAACAGATAAATGCAGCAGTTTAAACAGCCAATGGCCCAGTGCAGACAAAATAAGCTAGCTGTCAATGCATCATCTCTGGTATATTGTGGTATATTTTCAAAAGCTAGTCATTTCTCATCTGTCCACCAGGTGTTCTGTATTTTTATGCTGCTCTGTGACACCTGTGGCCAGATGCATAAAACTCTGTGTAGAATCAAAACTAAAACTGTGTACAGAGGTGTCAATTCCAGGTCCAAAAAGTAAAAGTCCTGCCATGTGTTTATTCCACCAATGAACTCAGCCAGCTGATTTCACTAATTAGCAGCTGATTTCACTAAATAGTAGTGAAATCAGATTTCACTAAATAGTAGTGAAATCAGCTGGCTGAGTTCATTGGTGGAATAAACACATGGCAGGACTTTTACTTTCTGGACCTGGAATTGACACCTCTGACTTTGTATATGCACAAAGACAGAAATATGTATGCAGACGCATTCTTTTTGTCAGATTTATAAAGCCGCATGTACGCCTGATGTAGTTTCATAAATCTCAATTGTGTAGCTGGGGGCACGTGCACAAGCCTCATTTCCATACTCACAGGTAATTAATTTAGAAACGCCCTTTAACATATATCTTTACAGCAAACAAGCAGCACAATTTTATTGTTTTATTATTGGTGAGGTTCATTTACAGCATCAGAGCAGCTGTCATTACTCATGGCTGTGGCTTTAAATCATCAACATTGATGGGTACATTTGCCTGGTTAGTGTGGTTTGTTTGGGCTGGTGTGAAAGCTCTCAATCAGTGGCAGCTGTGGCTCAGGTGGTAGAGTCAAACCTCCTTTTGGATTCCAACTAGCCTACTGCTCCAAATAAGTGACAAAATAACGCCAGCATGTTCCTATTTACATCTTCTAACCATATATAAACTGAGATCTATATTCTCAGAAAGGCAAAGCTGTGCTACTTCTGCTACTTGGGGCGGAGTGATATGCTTGCAGCACCTGAGAATCCCCGAGCAGATAGTAGCAATGCTTCGCCTTTCTGAGAATATAGTTCCCAGTTCGTGTACGGTAAGAAGATGGCTGTGTCTCATGTGACCTTGTTATTTGTACACGCTGTGACTATACAAATCACAACATGTAAATAGGAACATGTTGGTGTTAATTTGTCACTTATTGGAAGCAGTAGACTAGATGGAGCCGGTTAGGGACTGTTCGTTATTTATTTAAGGGGCCACCAGAGGAGTTTTGGGACCTTAAGTCAAAATAGACATGACCCTCCCCTTGCCAGTAATACTTTTTCTATGACCCTCCAAAATGATTTGGAAAAAAGACATGACCCTCCCCCAACAATTTATCGCTACCTTCTGTACTGGTTTGTGCTTGGCAAAGATGTAGAGATTCTTGTTGGTTTTTTACAGCAATGACATCTGCATCCGCATCTTACGCATCATACTCCTCTGTTATGGTGTGGGGGCCATTTCAGTAGATTTACTCACTAACGTTGTTGTGGAAACACAATAAGCATGGGAACTAAATGCACACTTCATGCATTACTGCATTACTTCAAATACTAAGTTACTCCTCTAGTAAACACATAGTATTCACATGAAATAAAACAATGAAACATTGAGAACATTCAGCAAGGCACTCTGGGTAACATTCAACACACAAACTGGTTGCTATGGACTCGTCACTAGGCTTCCTCCACTTCGCTGTTTAAACAAAGTGGAATAAACGTCCAAATCTACACAAAACCCGCAATCAATTAGTAAGCTGACATCAAATGTGGCATTTAGGAAACCTTTATTGCAACCTCGGCACGGTAAGATGTCCAGACTAGCAACAGTCATTTTCGTTTTTTGCGTCCTGCTGCTCCCATCGTCAGCCAGGAAATATTTTTATTAAAGCAGTATATGAAATCAGATGTATTACCTACCACCATTTAGTTGTTTTGTGTTATTTAAGATATTTATAAAATATCTGGTCATGCCAGACGTAATTTTTCCACTCATTTTTTTGACAATGCAATTATTCGTATCAGCCACCAGGGGAGCAGTGCTCCCCCTGCCCCCCCAGCAAACTCATGGGTCAGACCCATCTGGTAACGAAGGAGGGCTGAGACTGAGAGCTACATGGAAAAAAATGCACCAAATAAGCCACTTTGAAATTTTGCTGTTTCTATGAATACAAAAGTTGGGTGATTCCTGGTTGATTCTGAAGATGTGAACTCACCAGAGTTGTTGTTTTTCCTTTTGTACCACGCTCCATCCAAAGATTTCTCCTCTGCGTTCTTGTCTTCCTCGGCCAGCATCACCTCCTCTGAAACACAAATACCACACCTGAATTAAAAGGCATAATCAGGCCATATTTGTGTCAACATCAATTACCTCAAAACCTTTTACTCAAATGTGTGTTCATCTGTTTCTGACCTGCTTTGCAGATCCACTCCAGGTACCCAGTTAACTCTCTCTCTATTTGCTGTTGTCTGCGGAGCTTCAGGAATTCTTGCCTCTTCTCCACCCGCTCTCGCTCCTTGGCAAACTCCCTGTAAAAACCACAAAGAAAACCACACAAACACAAACACACCCACACACCCACACACCCACACACACACACACACACACACACACACACACACACACACACACACACACACACACACACAGACAGACAGAAATGTTTGTTGGACCTGACAAACCAACACACAGACCCTGGAGCATTCTTCTGTTGACAGTTATACAACA
This sequence comes from Perca flavescens, assembly GCF_004354835.1. Taxonomy (NCBI): domain Eukaryota; kingdom Metazoa; phylum Chordata; class Actinopteri; order Perciformes; family Percidae; genus Perca; species Perca flavescens. The sequence continues at coordinate 8,757,948 of NC_041335.1, forward strand.
GAATGGCTTCCAGCAGGTAAGACAGACTCAGTGTCCTGTCATGTTGTGGAAAAGCTGAACTTATCGTCCACAGCAGGATGCACTCAGATGTTAAGACTCAACAAAAAACTTGCAGCAACATGGAAAACATTTAGCTCAGAAATGACGAATAATTGTAACTGTGAGACCGACACATCAGTTCTGCCAACCATTTTCACTGGAAAGTAGCTAGATGTCGATAGATGATAGTCGTAACATGCTTGTTTGCATGACAACAGTGTGAGTGATATCATCACATAAGAATGTATGTTTACGTGATTTTTTAGACAATGAAAGTAAAAAAATGGGTCAAACTACACTTATCTAACTCTAACTAGGTTGAATCTTGTAAACTGTGTATTTTGTAAAAAAACAAACAACAACCACGTTATGTCCTTTAGAACAAAAGCAAAGGAGAAGGAGAATGATTATTGGGACAGTCTAGTAGCCTATAAGGTTATGAACTGCATCTCCCTGGTTTGCATCATGAGACCTTTGTTTGTTTATACTTATCTAATTTAAACAGGAAAAAAATTATTGTTTATTTATTGTGAGAAGATTAGATGTTATCCTTGCTATAGCCAGTTAAAAGAAATTGTAATAATATTACATTGTTTTTGTTATATTACTCATTTGTTTAATAAGAACATTATATCCTTTGCCACTGTATTGCTTTGGCAACATAAGGTTGTTAGGTAGTTAGTTGTTGTGTACTTACATTATCCCAAAATGTTTTCAACAATGTTTCACTTTTTTGATAATTTTTTTGTTGCCATTTTGGTCTTAAAAGGTCCAATATGTAATATTTGTACTGTAATAAATCCAAAAATGACACCAATGCCTCATCAAATATTAAGGAAACATATTAAACTGAAATACTATCTTTTCTGACAACAATGCTAATGTCAGTATTTTTTCTTTTTGAAATTTACATTCCGTGACATAATTTATGTTTATGTTTTGATCTGTGTGTTGTTATCAACGGCCCAGTTTGACAGGCAGGCCGGGTTGCCAGATATACCTGTAAAAACGTAAACCCATCGTGCTACAGCTGTAACGGTAGTACAGCCATGAAAGCAGCAAACAAACAAACAGGATCAACAGAGATAGATTCTACATGACATAAAAAAAGAAAACAGCATGTTTCTAACAGTTGCGTGACCAGAGACGTAACAACCCCCTGGTAAATATTGGAGATGTATTTGAAAGATGGAGACAGCTTAGAGCCCAAAAGGACGCAGAGTTGGCTTATTTTCTCCTGAACAGGTAAGCATTAGCTTCCGGCTAATTTATCACAGCTACTAGGGATGGGCATTTTTTGTCATTTCAACATTTGTGTACTCACATTGAATTATATAACTAGAGTACCCGAGTTGGCTACTCGCAAAAACAATTGAGACAGCCAGTAAAGTGATCCCGACTGGTCCTGGCTAACGCCGCCATGCTAACCCTGCTAACTGTTAATGTTACCGGGAGGACCAGGCATGCAGCCCATGGCTTTTTACAATGTGTAGTTTAGCGGCTGGAGCCGACAACGGTGAGTTATTTTCAGCCACGAGAGGGGGGCTGTAAATCGGAAAGAGGGGACTGTGAGTTTGCAGTGTGTTTAGCGATTGTTGCCGTAATTCTAAGCCAATGAAGTGTGTTCCGTCGGCATGGTAGTGGTATTTTTAGCGTTTCGTATTGTAATTCTAAGCCGAGGAAGTGTGCCTGACTGGCGTGTGGAGAGGACAGTGAGGTTGTTGTGTTTTTAGCGGTTCATACTGTCATTTTAAGTCTGTCAGTTGGTTACAGAGCTCAGCGTGAGCACGGGCTTTTATGACAAAGTCAATATAGCAAGCATCTACCATTAGCTACTCTGCTGTGCTGTGGAGTAATGTCTGGCTATGTGAGAAAAAGCGTCTAGCAACATTGTTGTGAATGCTGCGGTCTCAGCCTGGCAACCTCCATGAACTTAGAGTCTGGGCAGGAGGGGGCGGGGGAAACAACTCTCCAGTATTTTGAATTGGTAGTGCAGTAACAATTTTAACCGTTAGCTGCCAGTATTACACACAATATTACATATTGCACCTTTAAATTGATACGACAGTTGTAGAGAGGAAAGACTGGAGAGAGATGGGGAAGACATCCAGCAAAGGGCCGAAGGATGGAATCGAAACATAGGCTGCTGCAGTAAGGACTGGGCCGTGAGATGTATAGTAACGAAGTAGAACTACTTCCCTACTCTCTACGCTACGGAGACTGTGTAGGTTAGTGTGTGAACGTTAGCTACGTACGCTAATTACGTAAGAAATCCCCGAGATCACGCCGTGTTTCTTTTCATTACGGCGATCGCCTGTTCAGAAGTCAGAGACGATATAAGTTTGTACTCTTTCTATGAAGCTGTTGTTGCAACAGATTAAGCTATTCTTGAGTTGTTTCAGTTGGCAATGAGTACTGAATGTTAACTGTTTGACCCTGTGATGTGAAGCTGCTAGTTTATCTGGATTTTGCTAGCTTGCTAACTTTCCTGTAGCTACATCACACATCTTACTTACTAGCTAGTGTGTGATACGTTTTTGGGGGCTTTAATCGTTACTGTGCTCGTGCAATGTTAATTTTACTTGCACAGTGTGATAATTGTTCATTTTATTTCAGTATTTGTTAATATTTGTTATTTTTAATATAATTAATATTTGTTAATTTCTTTGGCTACAGCCTTGGCTAAACATTTGACATAATATAAACAATATGATATTTAAACTTTTGACTGCTTTCTTGAATAACTAAATAACACAATACTTATACTTTTACTTTCAGTACTTGAGTAGAACATTTTAAAATAAACTACTTGCTATACTTAAGTACAAAAAATGTTGAATACTTTAGTACTTCTACTTCTACTCAAGTCACTTTTTTGATAGAGCACTTTTACTTTTACTCAAGTATGGTTCTCTAGTACTTTATACACCTCTGACTGGGCCTTGGTACATGGGGCGCATGCTCTGCTAGGTGAGCCACCAGTTCGCCCCACAATGTTTACTTTTAATTTAATCGTTTTAATTTTGTCATTTTGTTGCCTGTCAATGGCGTCATAACCTTCAACACGCTCGTAAGTTAATTTTAGTATGATTGTTTTGACCACAGTTAACAGCCCTGGGCTTACCCACAATTAAATTTGCAACGTAACTTTAGCTGTATGGGTAGTTAATAATCTAATGCGATTCCCTCAGGGAACAGACCATATCAAACCCAAGATGCCCGCATATGGCCGAAATCAAGCGGCAACAGCGGCCATCTGGACGTCTCCGTTCAGCCCAGTAGATGCCGCCCTCCACCCCAACCCCCACTGGTGAAGTAGATCTCCCACATTTTTTTCAGCACGGGGGGAAAATATAAATATATTGTGATATTGTGGTTTAAGATGCTGGCTAATGTTAGCTTGCTTGCTAACCTGTCAGCTAACACCACAAATATAATCTAAGTAATTATGTGGGAAAACTGCAGCTATTTCTTTAGAATGCCATGACGTGAATAAACACACAACTTCACGACGTCAAGGTCCTTCTGTACATCCATGGTTTCTATTGAGAGACCCCTAGCGGCAGAAAATTACATATTGTATGTTTAAATGAGCTAGGAATTTAGATATGCGAGAAGTGAAACAAAAGAAAGAAAGAAAGACGGAGAGAGAGAAGAAGAGAAAGGAAGACAGACTATTGAAATAACAAAGCAAAGGATCTCAAGTCCACCCGTGCTGCTCAGTGATTGGTGTCTCCTACACAGCGGAGGGGAAAGCTCTATTCTGCATTGCAGTGGCTGTCTGCCTGCCTTCCTGAGGGGCTGTGTGTGTGTGTGTGTGTGTGTGTGTGTGTGTGTGTGTGTGTGTGTGTGTGTGTGTGTGTGCATTTGTATACGTGGCAGTGAGTCTAAATCTAATCTTGTGGTTTCATATCGTTCTCTCTATGTGTTTGCAGTGCATCCGTCTGTTTTGGCTGGTTGTACAGTGTGTGTGTGTGTGTGTGTGTGTGTGTGTTGTGTGTGTGTGTGTGTGTGTGTGTGTGTTACAAGCATTTACACACAAACAGTACACATTGTTTCTCCTCCATTCACACAAATTGCAGTAAAATATGCATATGTATAAAAATACACCCAGATTCTCCTCTAAATGCTGCTTTACTGCACTTCTGTTGGAAGTTGCATTATCATCATCAAACCAAAGCATTCAAAATATATTGCATATTGTGTATTCTATCACCATGTAATCTATCACCATGTATTTTTTTAATTTGTATTTATTATAAGGATCCCCATTAGCTGACACCTAGACGACCAGCTAGTCTTCCTGGGGTCCAAAACAACATTTAATCAGACAATATTAAAACATGTTATGACATATACAGAAAAGAAAAGAAATAAAAGAAAATTAATTATATAATTAAAATTAAATAAAAACAATAACTAACGAAGCAAATAGAGAAATATCTTGAAAACAAAGTTTATATATTAATTATATATTACAGTATATTACATGGCTAACATTAAGGTAGCTCACATAGACAAAAAAACTTAAGTGAAGGTAAGATTTGACTTTCTTTTTAAAATGTACACGAATGTTACTTGGGATATTATTCCACAAAGAACTTGCTCTGTAAATGAAAGTTTTTTTCAGGTTATTGGATTTTGGTAAAGGTGCAATCATCTGCAAGTTCTCTGTAAGTATCATCTGTAAGTTATGTTATCAAAAATAAATGATGGTGTCTGAGTTTGAATAACAGAGTGCAACTTGTTTTATAGATTGACCTGCAACTTCAAGATTCAGTTCAGTTCAGTACATTGTTAAACTTGCTTGCCCAATTGCAAGTGGCAGATCATTGGTAAAAATTGCAAAAAGAAGAGGCCCAAGGCAACTCCCCTGTGGAACACCACAGTCTAACGGTACAGATCCTTGAGACCGTGCAACGCTTCTGTCGCGCCGCGCTCCACTCTATTCCTATGGGTGACATCAAGCGACTTCAACGCGCCTGCAAAGCATTCCGGGAAGGCGGTGCTGCATTGGAAAAAATGCTGCACGTCAAAAAGCTGGCCGGTGCCCAGCTTTATGCAAATGAATCCGTTGAACGCGACGCGACTATCCAGTAGAAGTAGACAAAAATCTTTCAAACTAACCTTTGTCGATCTGAAATGAAGACAGATACAGCAACTGCATGGTCTATTTCTCACTTAAAATGTTTTCAGAAACAGGTTTCGGTGAACTATTTTTGTAAAATACGAGAATGTATTCTCAACGAGCCGCCATGACACTCTGTTGAAATTCTTGAGTAGCCAGACCCACCTGACGCGTTTGTCCAATCAGCTGCTGGTCAGGGCCGCGCAGCTTCAACCACGGCTGTATGACATCGTGACACAACGCTTCAGTCGTGTCGGACAAATGGATCTGTACCGTAACGCATTGCTGTTTGAAAAAGTGCCATTGTAATATACTCTTTGTGATCTACCGGACAGGTAACTTCTTAACCACAAAATAGCTGAGTGTTTAAAACCATAACAAATAAGTTTTCCAATTAAGAGATCATGATCAATCACATCAAACGCAGCACTGAAATCTAGCATAACTGTGCCCACAAGCATCGACCTGTCAATTGATGCAAGCCAGCTATCAGACATTTGTAACATAGGGGTGCCAGTAGAGTGACTAGTTCTACAGTTTATGCATGTTGGAATTTAGAGGTTAAACCATTTGTAGAAAGATAATCTTGAATTTCCACAGACACAATTTTTCTAACACACACACACACACACACACACACACACACACACACACACACACACACACACACACACACACACACACACACACACACACACACTGTACACACCTTTTCTAAAAGTACAGGCAAGATGCTGATAAGCCTGCTGTTTGGACCATTAAAAGTTGACTTTTTGTCTTTTGGAATAGTAGAAATCTTTCCTTCTTTCCATAATGTTGGACAACACCGGTGATCAAGCATCTATTAAAAATATGACAGACAGATTTGGAAATGTATGTAAGCCGATATTTTCAACAATTTACAGTCTAGGTGGTGAATACCTGCAGGCTTATCAGCTTCCAGGGAGTTCAACAATCTTTCTACTTTATCAACATTAATCTCATGTAATTCAAAAGCACAGTTTTTACCCCTCATGAAGCCATTTGTTATAAGCTCTTCTGAGTTGTATTTAACAGCAGTGGCCATGTTTTCTCTGAGCTTGGCGGTCTTGTCAATAAAATAATCATTAAAATAATTTGCAATATGAAGAGGTTTAGTACACACCATCTAGTTCCACAAAAGAAGTCTGAGCACCTTTTTTTACCCATGATTTCATTCAGAACTTTCCATATTTTTTTACTGTCTTGACCACTTTCAGAAATTCTCTGTTGATAATAAGTTCTCTTTTTTTCTCTATTCATTTTGCAGACCTGATTTTTGAATTTGCACTGGATAAGACAGCAACATTCTTGGCATCATCTCTCAAAACCATTAGATTCTTTAATCTATCCACAGAGCACTTTTGACTTTAACAGTAAATTTCTTGAAAGGGGCGTGTCTGTTAGCAATTACCATAAAATAGTCCATGAATATTTTATGTATAATATAATAGCAATAAATAAAGCAAGTTCAGCATCCTCAACATCACATACATTAGCCCAAGGAATGCTATTAAATTCCCAAAGAAAAGCCTCTTGATAAAATTTCTTATAGGATCTGGTAAAAATGATTTTTGCATTAGGCAGCTTCGTTCTCCTAGAGACAGCAACAACATTATGGTCACTGAAACCCACCGGAATAGACACAGGTCTGGAGCACATATCTGGAGCATTAGTATAAATATGATCAATGCATGTTGAAGATTTGACCCCAGTATGATTAACAGCGATTCTTGTTGGTTGAAATATTAATTGAGATAGTCCGCAGGTATTAGCCATAGACAAGAGACAATTCTTTAGAGGGCAATTTTCAGATAACCAATCAATATTCAGGTCTCCTAGTAGATACACTTCTCTAGTTTCCTCTGTAGCCCTATCCAACATGGCACACAAGCAGCCCAAGTTCTGTATTTTAGAGCTTGGAGCCCTGTAACAACAGCCAATCAAAATAGGTTTCAAGTGCCATATCATGTAGGTTAAGGTCATAGCGTTTTTTTACTGGAAAGTGGTTACGTATAAAAATTGCCTGCCCTCCAACAAACCTATTTCTATCCTTTCTGTATAGAGAAAAGTCATCAAAAGCCATTTCTGAATCATCAAATGAACAGTCCAAATGAGTCAAACAAGAACGAAGCAAGAACGTCAACCTTATTAGACTGCAAAAAGAGGGAGAGTTCATACATTTTATTTCTAAGGCTATGTTTAGACAGAAACCATCTGAAGAGAAAACACAAAAGTGCCGTTGCGGCGCACACACACACACACACACACACACACAGTGCGCACACACACAAACACACACACACACACACACACGGCACACACACACTTGCACAGTGCGTTTTTACCCTTTAGATGGGAAAGCGACGATGGAGTGTTTTTAAGATTTCCACTCTGGAGGGCGGTTTCAGTTTTTTGCGTTTTTAAGCCCCAAAAATGCCATCGCCGTCTAAATGAAAGGCACATCTGATAAAATATTTTGTCGTTTTCACCAGCGAGTGTATTTGTGTAAACAGGGCCTAAGGCTGCAGATGTTAAAGGTCCCATGGCATGAAAATTTGACTTTATGAGAATTTTTAACATTAATATGCGTTCCTCCAGCCTGCCTATGATCCCCCAGTGGCTAAAAATGGCGATAGGTGTAAACCGAGGCCTGGGTATCCTGCTCTGCCTTTGAGAAAATGAAAGCTCAGATGGGCCGATCTGGAATCTTGCTCCTTATGAGGTCAGAGAATTTGGCCCACCCATGAGAGAGAGACATCATGGCTTTCAAATGAGCAAAGTGGCAGTTGGTCAAGGCCACACCCCCACCCTCCACCTTGCCCCCGCCTCTCTCCTCCTCAATAGCTACAGACACAGAAATGGCACATACTAAGGAAAGCTCATTGTGGGACTGGCTCTAGTGGCTGTAATTCTTCACCAAGGCTTTCGGGATTGAGACTTCAGATACAGTATTAGGGGACCACTAAAGTCTATATAAAAGCATCCAAAGAGCACCATGTCATGGGACCTTTAATGTGTGCAAATACTAAGCCTTTAGGAAGATTGTTAATAGACATGTTCAGATGATTTTGTGTAACAGGCAACTATAATCAGTGGGTACATATGGACTACCTTTATAAACTGCTGGGTCCGTCTGTGGGCTTGTCTTTGTCTTTTCTTTGGAAGGCTGGGCGGACAATTAGTTTATCGTACCGCAGAAACGAGACATATCCGCGCTCCCGTGTGGCTTTCAGCTCCGTTAAAAGCTCCTTGCGTTTTTGGGGAACTGCTTCCGGATAGTCTTCGTTGATGAATACAATTGATCCTGTTTGGTTCTTTGCTCTTTCCATGATAACAATATTGTCCTTGAATTTAAGGAACTTGGCGGCAATCGGTCTGGATCTAGTAGTGTCCTTCTGTGCGCCAGGCCTTCTGTGAACACGTTCCAACTCAATCCCTGAGATCTGCAGTTTATCTGAGAGGAGTTTACGTACTTTTGTCTCAGTTTCTGCCCAGCTCTCATTACCCAGTTCTGAGCACTCTCTGGCAGATTCTCTTTCCTCAGCCCGTAGTTCATCATAATATCATCATAATAAAGACTTTCGTGTAATCCACCTACTTCTCTCGTAATTTTGTCCAATCTCTTGTTGTTTGCTTCAATCATTATCTTTAAAAAGCGTTGATAGTTACGCTCCTGTTGGTCCAACAGATCTTTATAAAACAATTTCTGTTGTTCCATAAGATCCCGGACTTGAGATAGAGAAACATAGTCCTCCTCTCCTCTACCTTTCGGTACAATGTGGACAACACGTCCGCGTGGAGCGTTCACAAGTAGCCTGGGTAAACCCTGACAAACTTCCGGGCAAATTTGAGATTTGCTCTGCAAGTCAGTCCCCAAAATCGAGGCACCAATCACAACCGTTGAGGCGGGCTTTACGGCAATAGAGCAGCGACGGCAAGCAGCTTTTTGTTTACGTTCAACATGACCGAACATGACGGCCACCGAAGCGCAGCGTCACCCGGATCGTTGGTCTGATTGGTTGAAGGACTATCCAGTTGCGCCCAGAGGCATTTGAGCAGCGTCCGTTGGTGACGCCCCTTTGGAAATGAACTGTCAATGAACCTTTCCCAGACCCACTCTCAGTTACAACTGAGAAGGGTCTGGTGTCAACCAGGCTAGTTCACAAGTGAAGTTCTTTCAAAATCAAAATAAGAGATACTACTTGACTTGGCAAACAACTCTTGTTTACTAAACATACACTTTCATGGAGTCAGTAGCCCCAAAAAAGAAAAGAAATGTAAAACAAGCTCAAATATCCGAAAGTTTTTCAAATGTTTAGAAACCACGCAGCGGTCGATGCAGCCTGATGATTCCAACAGGTATCCATGTAGGTGTGGCATGCGTGTACTGTGCTTGTGTCTATAGAGCTGCAAAGATGAATTAATTACTTTTCAACTATTAAACTAATCACTAACTATTTTGATAATCGACAATTAGCTTGGTCATTTTGTATGACATTTCCAGCTTCTTAAATGTGAATTGTTTCTTCACTCCTCTATGACAGTAATCTGAATTTCTGCAATTCAATTCAATTCTTCTTCATCTTGGGCTTTGGAAAACACTGATCAACATTTTTCACAATTTTATAGACCTATACATATAAATATATAAAGAAGTTTAAGGCCCATGGTATTGTAGCCAACCTCCCTGGAAGTGGATGCAAGAGAAAAGTTGACCAAAGATCGCAGCAAAGGATTGTTTGAATGATGGAGAAAGGACCTTGGACAACTGCAAAACAGATTTAAGTTTACTTTTAGACACCTACAACTACATACTAGTAGTAGGCTATATTTAGCTAGTACTGTTATCGGTTAGAAACTAGTGACATAGTCATATTTTCAAAAACTTCAGTTAGCCTAGTTTTAAGCACTGACTTAATGTTGGGCCCTATGAATCTATGTTATATCTTTTTTAAATTCTTAATTTCGCAATTCTGTCCATGATTCTTTTATCCCAGAAACTATTGGGCTCTACATTAATGCTGCCATCGGTCTGTGACTACTTTTTACTGCACCTGCTGCACAACAATTAAAAATTATAAATAAAGTTTTATTGTATCTTATTTTCTTCCTGTATACTCTTCATGGAGCTTAATAATGAGGTCATAAATAGTTTAAGAAAACTATAAAAACAAAACAGACCAACAAGCAAATGCTAAAGATAATAGCAAAATGTCTTACCACTTTAAAAATGTTTTACAGCTAACGTGTCTGCAAGTTTTCAGAATATACTGTTCAACTTTGATCACAGTTACATCTTATCTCAGCTTGCCTACACTGATGGGATAAAAGCTGAGTGAATGGCCCTGACCTCCCATGGGGGTCTGCAGCCTCTCAACCCTGCATGTATCTGCTCTCCTGCCTGCTCTGAAGCTCAGTTCGTGGCCTTTTAACAATGACATGGCCACCGCATGCCCCTGCCAGACAGCATCAGTGACCTTCCACCTCCCCAGTAACTGTAAAGCCATCTGACAACTTTTGTGAAGAGAGCAGTAAACAGAGGACAAGACAGCCAGAGGGGGTGGCTCTGGGATCTGCGTGCATAAGCTGAAATAGTTCCAAAAACTTTAACAGTGTTTAGTATATTATACAAATATAGGCAATAGGCTTGTAGAAACTATTGAAAACTGGCTACTGAAACACTGGCCCACTGTAGGGTGTCCGGTAAGAACTTGAACCAGAGATGTCTGACTTTGAGATCTAGGAAGACTTATTTACAACTCGAACATGAAGTTAACTATGAAGTTGTATTTGACGTTACATGTGAAGTTGGATGTGGTTCTGAAATATAAGCAAATAATAATGCACATTAATAAGCATCTGACTTAATATGGACATTATTTACCAAAACTAAATGTTATTGCCACCAGCATATAACAAGAAACAATACTAAGAATTACGTTCATTTCTCTGTAATAATTAACATAAATGTAACATATTGCTCAGTAACACAAACTTAGAATAAGCCACATCTATTACAGCACACATATCCATAATGGAGCAAACAGTGTAATACACCTTTAATAGCTAAGCATGTGGCTCCACAGCGCTAGTCTGTTTACTGGCGATTGCATGTTGCTAGCAAATTGCCCTAACACAACCTGAATATCAACATGTGGTTGCACAAGTAATATTAAACAATCTGCACATCTATCAGCTATATGCTGATATAATAAGATACACAGCACCAGCAAAATTATCAAGGTGATAATATCACTCTCTCTCTCTCTCTCTCTCTCTCTCTCTCTCTCTCTCTCTCTCTCTCCAAATAAATGTCACGTCATAACACGGGCTAAATTTATCCACATCGTTGCAGAACACTTTATTGAAATATGAATAAACGTAGCTTTAACGTTTACACAAATAATGAGGCAGTAAAACCCATGACAGTTTAGCAAGCTACAGAATAGTTTTAACTTACGTTCTGGGCTTCAACAAGAAAACGGGAAAGGAATGATAAAGAATAAAGTTTTACAGCTGCTGCATTCTGTCCCCTTATCCTGTCTGAGCGCGAGTAATTGGCGGGAGATCAAAGTGATGACTCTTGTCATTGATTTGTCAATCATCTCAGGAGAGAGAGCAAGTGTTACTATTGTTACTATGGCCTTTTTTACAAGACTGATAAATGTCCTGAGCGCTGTCATCTCCTCTTTCCACCATGATTCAACTTCAAGAAAGAAACACACGTTGGAGGCTAAGCCAGGGGCGTAGGCAGTAATGGGCCAGGGCGGCACTGGCCCGCCGACTTTACTCACTGGCCCGTCCAGCCAAGTTTGATTAAAATACGTTTTGTTATGAAAAATATTCAAATGTATGCAAAAAAAGAAATAATAACAGGACTAGCTAGTTGTGCGTGTTTAATGTGTATTTTCTTCTGATTAAAACAAAACTGTTTAAAACAAACAATCAAATGCCTTCGGAACGTAGTTGGTTGCTATGGTAACAACAGGCAAACTCTCCGGGCTGCCTTCATCAGTTAACGTTAGCTAGCTGGCTGTTTAGACAATGTAGCTAGCTACCACGGATGTGTTAAGCAATGCACTGTTAAAAGTTACCGCGACAACAATGGCTTCTTTTTAAAGTGGTATGGACAGTTTTCTTTGATGGAATCCAGTGTAAATAAGGACGAGCTTTTCTGCAGCATGTGCAGACATTTCCCCAGCGGAGCTGACGGCCCTCACACAGGTAATATTAAGTCAAACGTCTTTCACGCTTCTTGTGTTATTAATTAAGTAACCTAGCTAACCGAGTAACCTTCCTATTTTAGTAAGAAATGGTGAATACTGGTGATGGCTTCTAGCTGAAACGCGTTTGTGTTTTGTCCACATTAAATAATAAGATAACTTCTCTGTGAGTGACGTAGTTTTGAGTTTTCTTTGATCCTGTCACTGCCGTAGACTTAATACACTGTCTAAGATTTGGCACCTGGCTGGCCACTTTTCATTATATCTTTCATAATTTAGCTAAACAATGCTTGGCTGGAAGTTTTCATTCTTTGATTTTCTTTTACTGCTGGTAGCCATTTGCTGCTCATGATCTGACCATATAGTCCTGAAGCAACAATGCTGTTGCATTGTTACATGTGTGATTTCTGTCTGATGTAGGCTATTCTATGTCCTGCAGTATGTAAACGCCTTCTCTGCTGTTTGGGTTCATGTTTAGTTGCCACTTTGTGCAGTAAAAGGGTTAATTTTATAACAATGCTGTGCAGAGCCAATGCTGCTGTTCCTGCTGGTGCAAATATTTTTTAGTCTGAATAGGTTACAATCTACAGGTTTTTGTCTATATTGTTGTGTACAAACTTCTTAGACAGAGCTTTGTTGGTTGAGCATGTTGTAGACAGTACTGTTATTGCCTTTGTAATGCAGTATGTTGGAAGGTAAAATTGTTGCTGTTTTTTTCAGTTTGTCCTTTCTGCTACTTCGTCTTTTAGAAAATGGCCCACCCACTTTTGTACTGGCCCGCCCAAAATACTATTTCTGCCTACGCCCCTGGGCTACGCAATGCGCCTGCGCGGCAACTTCAGGAGACTCGGATGAAGCTGGGAAGGATTCCACACAGGGTTTCCACACCGTGGTAATCCACCGTGATAATAATGCTATTTTAAATGAAAACGGTAATTGTTATTGTCAACATTTTTACCGTGGTTTACCGTTACACCGGTAATCGTTACATCCCTAGGTGCCTACTATAAAGGTGCTGGCTGACAAGTAGCTAATGCTAATGCTTTAGCCAGCTAGCACACCCCTGTCTGTCTGCCTCACTCTCCCGGCGCTGCAAGGCTTTAGTCTTTGCATTTAGCCGTCTTTACAGTTACATCTTTACAGTTAAATTTACCCGACAAAAGGGGATAATGCACCAAAACGACTAATAGTAATAGTCATTTAAAGATGTGGTAGCAATGGATCTGGAAGGGAAGGCTAACTCTGGGAGTTGGAAGGGTGTGTCGCGATTCTGCCTTCTCACTCCGCGACACAGGTTCGTGGATCTGAGTGTCGCGATTTCGGTTTCATATCGCATTTGTTACAGCCCTAAAGTTTAGTTTTACAAATTCAGATTCAAAACATTAGCTAAAGCCAAATATTTTTACAGGTAAGCTGACATTTCAGCTTTTTACCACTGATACCTAAAGCTGTCCTAAGCAAAAGCAGCTGCCTAAAGAATGCGTTGCCTGGGCATGCCTTCACGGTGTTTAGCTATGGCTCTGTACTGAATTTTATTCTTGTCTTCTTTCAAGGTTAGTATGATCATTTATTATTTACAGTATGTATGGATGTTTTTAGTTTTAATCTTTATGCTTACCTTGCACAACAGCTGGATTCTCGCACAACATCACATGAACATCCATATTGTCAGGCTTGAAGAGTTTCGGTCTGTACTACCAGCTTACCGTACCAATCAGCATCCGGTGAGGAGCAACTAGCGGCTACGGACGTGGTTTGGCAGAAGTGATAGACAGATGGTTCATCCAATCACCTGCCAGGTATTTTTTGAAAGTGCATGGCCTTTTCCAAACAGTTTCCAATGACTCATCAAATTCTCAAATGGTTATGTGTAACACAGCATCTGGCATCTGGTTAATAATATGCAGGATTTTACTAAAAAACTATTTATAGACTTAAGTTCTATAATGTAATGTATGTACACAAACCATGACCTCTGCCTGTATCTTCCCTTCTTATTTTTCTGTGCAGGACTTTTATGGGCATCTGCAAAGAGCCTTTGGGCCCCACGTGGGTCCCTAACCCCCAGCCAGTAACAGAACACAGGTTGTGCAGCACATTCTCATTACCAGGTATCGCCGCTTTGTCATGCACCTCGGCGTCTGATACCAACACGCAAGTTTAACTGATACACACACAGACAGGATGGAGCGCTGCTTTCACACAAAATCTGTGTGGCACCTTGCCGCGGAGATGTGGGTGTGTTTATGTGTGCCTTACATAACTGCCGTGAAATAATCAGAAAATTTATTTACATTTACATTTATTTCCTCTGACTGACTGCTATGTTCAGCGCTATGTCTCTTGATTCACTCTTTAGCTCACTCCACCACCACCACTCTCTTTTTCACTCTCACACACTGTCTCTCTCTCTGGCTTGTTGAGCTGGGGAAGAGGAGCCAACTTTAAACGCTGTGTATAGAAACACCAACAGTCAAAAGCCACATATTATACAGTACATTTAAATATAAATAATGTAATATACTGTACATCAGACTGGCAATACGTAATCAGAGGAGGCTCTTATCACCATGCCCCTCTCTGGGGCAAAACAATCCTGCATCCTGCATACACGGCAACATCGTAAACAGAAGAAGTTGAACAATCAAAAATTTTACTTCAAATAAACCATTTCAAATTACTAACACTAGGGATGCACCGAATATTCGGCCACCGAAAATCTTCGGCCAAAATACTTCTATCACCAAAACAATATGGCCGAAATGTTGTGACGACGCAAACAGAAACCGCGACCTGCACGTGTGTCAGTACCCGATCCATTCCACCTGCAAAGCGTCTCCTAAGCAAAGATGTTGAGACGGACCACGGAGTGAAAACAATGAAAAGTACGCTCTTAGTCAGCACACGTTTCAGTGAGATCTGTTCGGATCCTCTGCACTTCATCTGTACTTGATCCGCGTTATAAAGACCATTACTTGGATGCGGAAATAAAGCAGGGCGCACGAGAAATGATCCAGGCCGCGATGGATGAAGACGGAGACGGAGCAGCGCATGGAGCAGGAGGAGATCAGAGCGCAGAAAAAGACTTGTCTCTCTGCACCAGATGAGGGACATGTGCCCTCGTTGTCTGATATGTTCAGTGAAATCCTGCAAGAAAGTGCCTCAAATAATAATAATAATAACAAGAGGTAAGCTATTCTGTTCTTAGGCTACTATATACTGTATGTGACTATCAGACTGTAGCCATATTTCTGCTAGATATTTTTTTTATTAAACTTTAATATTAATTTATACAATTGCAATGCCTTGATTTTAGTAAAGTTAGTACACAGTCATAGCCATAAATGCAATGGTACTAATAATTGACCTAATTTCTTTCGGTGTTTCGGTTTTCGGTCTTGGTTTCCTGTTTTCCGGTTTTCGGTTTCGGCCAAGAATTTTCATTTCGGTGCATCCCTAACTATCCCAACACTATGCAATTTGTTCCCTTGCCATGTCCTAAAAAACATTCTGGGCTTTGGGTGCAAGCTATAGACCAGACCGGCATCGCCAAGGCTCCCTTTTGGGGGAAAGAATGGCGCTGTCAAAGGTTAATTGCAACTTTCACATATTAGTTAATCTGACTAAGACATTTAGGCTCAAGATTCTTTAATGTCCCTGCATTCCACCTGCGCTGCTTATCTGTACATGCAAGCCCTGTCTTTCCACCAATCACTGCATTCTGCACCTGCAATAATGGCATCAATACTGTCTTTGTTATTCCTCCACTTACTATTAACATTACTATTAGGCATGAACATAAGTACTGTATATCAAATTAGATTCAACCTAATCATTGCACATATTGTACTGACAACAAGTTTGTTTAGCATCTAACCAGAAGTGTAAAAGTACATTTAGTAAAGTACTGTGCATTATGTAGTTTTTTATTTTTACCTTCCTCAGAATAGCTGCTGCATGGCTACATGACTTCCCTAACCTGGCAATGCAAGAGCAGCCGACTGTCTCAATGACTCCACTTTGCCTCAGCATTACCCATGCTGTATGTTTAGCTTGATTGGCACTCTGACTGGGCTCTAATGCTGCCTTCAAAAATATAAAGCCGCTGTGTTTCTTCAACAATACTGTACCTATTTTGTTACTATGCAAGTAAGTATATGCTTCTGTGCTTTTGTAATTCCATCAACATTGATGTAGCTAACAGGCCATTCCTTCATGTCATTTAGCTACTCCGTCAGAAGGGATGGATGAGGGACATGGTACTGTTGTCACAACTTGTTAAAACATCCATGGTGTGTATCCACCTCTGTTTTTTTTCTATTTGTGCTTCATCCATGGAGAAACACCGGCTTTTACAGCAAACAAACTAGCAAGCTACAAGCTATCAAACGTACACAAGCTTCGAACCAGAAAAGGAAAACCAAATTCCGGTTCAAAGCCGCTATGAATCATGGGTAAATTCACTAACCCGTAAAAAGGTGAATAGCGTAACAACAGGGTGAGGACACCTCAATGGTTTTTGACCTTATATTTTACTGGGGGGGAAATAACTGATGAATAGCCCTTACAGTTACAGTCATGTTTACAGTGTGCATAATATTTATCCAACCTGATCTCACAGAATTCTGTGAAACACGGCCCCTTAACTCACGGAAGAATTCCGTGAAATGAACATGGCCCCCTAAGAAAAAGGGGTGGGTTTACGTTTCCATGACACGCGGGACAACACTGGCATTGTATTCCGTGGTGGCAACACGGAACTTTCACACATTCACTTTAAACACCAGAAATCCGCAAACCCTCTGATCTATCTATAAGTGTTTGTTAACCCAATGGAAAAATGACATTCCTATCATGATTTGGTATGGATGATACGCTGTTATTTAGATGTTGCACATGAGTGGAGGATGGGGAACAACACCCAGACTGCTGGTGCTGAAGGAAGATGATAATAACTGCAAAGCAATATTCCAAAAGAGGCAATAAAAACACAGTCTCCCATGATACTCTTTTCAAAAGTGATGACATACTCGCAACTGCGTTTGCTATTTGTGTTGCTTTATAAATGATGAATTGTATACCACAGAATTAAACTGAAACGCTCTGCACACCATGTAAAATATAAAGTCTGTTCATAGTGTGGCTGGCTCCTTAAGCTCCATGTGAATTTATGTTTTAATAAAACCTCATGAATATTGCATTGGAACTCTTTAATGTGGGATCTTTCAATGCACGTTTTTGAATTTTATGTTACCAGAGATATTTCTTATTTAGTGATGATCTGACAAGAAAAGTCACCCTTGTTAGTATTGTAGTATTGCTTGTTTGTAGTAAAAACCTCCCCCGAACAGTAATTGTCCAATTATAGTTTAGCAACCGTATTAGCTGTAGTAACATGCATAACTTACCAGCAATTCAATTCAATTTTATTTATAGTATCAAATCATAACAAGAGTTATCTTGACACTAGACACTTTACAGATAGAGTAGGTCTAGACCACACTCTAATTTACAAAGACTCAACAATTCCAGTAATACCCCCAAGAGCAAGCATTTAGAGCAACGGTGGCAGAAACATTGAGTGGTGAGGAAAACTTCCTTTTAGGGAGAAACCTCCGACAGACCCAGGCTCTTGGTGGGCGGTGTCTGACGGTGTAGGTTGGGGGTACGACGAACAGTGGCAATTATAGTAACAATAAAGATAATAGAACTATGGCTAGAATAATAGTCATAGTAAACCAGCACAATAGTTAGCATATCAGTGGCTAACTACGTTACTTTGTAAGGCTACAGGTAACATTATTGCATTTTGTAATACTGACAGCTAGTGTTTAAAATAGTTACTACGATCCAAATTCAAAGTACTGAAGAGAGTCATCTCCCCTGGCCCCTCCTACCTAGACTCGAAGTTCACAGGGGTTGCCAGGTTGATAACGCAGCATCCAACAATGTTGCTAGACGCTAGTCTCACATAGCTAGACATTACTTCACAGCACAGCGGAGTAGCTAACGTTAGATGCTGGCTATGTTGACAGTCATAAAAGCTAGTGCTCACGCAAAGCTCTGTACCCGACTGATAACCACCCTATCTTGGCTTAAAATTACGGCAACAACCGCTAAAAACACCACTACCTCACCGTCATCTCTGCCCGACTGACAGACACACTTTCTCGGTGTGAGTACACAAATGTTGAAATGACTGAAAATGAATAATAATTATAAATAAATTAGCCTGAAGCTTAATGCTTACCTGTTCAGGAGGAAATTAGCCAACTCGCCGTCCTTTTGGGCTCTAAGCTGTCTCCATCTTTTAAATACATCTCCAATATTTACCCAGATTTTTTTACGTCTCTGGTCATGCTTTACAAAAATGCCACGTTTTTTTCGGTCAGGTAGAATCAATCTCTGTTGGTTTGTTTGTTGCTTCCGTGGCTGTAGCGCGCTGGGTTTGTGTTTTACAGGTATATGTGGTACCCCGGCCCGGCTGTCAAAATGGGCAATTGACACCAAAACACAAACAGCTGGCCAATCAAGTGAAACAGAGGGGAGAACTAGACTGACTGCTGAACCCAGCTGCTTTTTTGGAAAGAGAAGGTGGTGGCAGACAGGGGCCGAAAGAACGCGACAGGGCGGAAGTGCATCAGGAGCAGCTGATGAGTTAAGATTAGAGCGGAAAGCCGCTGCTGCTGTGGGAGCAGGCTGATCCTGGACCAAAGACGGGTGGGATGAACGAGGCTCAGCTGGAGAGCGAGGGAGGCTTAATCATTTTAATAAGTTTAACCAACAGGTATTTCTGGTGCCAACTAGCCAGGGTAGCAACGTTTAATCAACTAGTCCACTAGCCCTCATGTACCTGCTCCGTCTGTTTTTTTCTGATTTTTTTTTACTAAATCTACTAATCTAACCTGAGCTAAGTCACTTACATACAACACACTCTAAACATACGGGACTCATGCCGTCTCACTGAAGGTTTCACTCCTGATCCAAGCTGGCCCAGTGACATCGTGAGCAGAGCCGACAATAACAACAACGGACACGCTAGCAACAGGTCATGGGGAAGGCCTAGAGGTAAACGGGCAGGCATCAGAAACTGGCTGAGGAACAGGGCACACTGCACACCACTGCCCAGCATCCTGCTAGCTAACGTTCAGTCAATAGAAAACAGCTCAGAGACAGAATTAAATACCAGACGGACATGCAAGACATCATCTGCCTCACTGAGACATGGTTAACAACCCTCGACACCAGACCACGCAATTCAACCAGCGGATCACCTATCAGTTCACTGCATGGAGAGAACGAGAGAGTCCGGAAAGTCGAGGGGAGGTGCAGTATGTCTCATGGTGAACAACTACTGGTGTGACAGCAGAAACGTCCATCAACTCACACATTCCTGCTCACCCAACCTGGAGCTCCTGACAATCAAATGTCCCCCGTTTTACCTTCCTGGGAAGGACATTCAGAAGTGTCAACATCATGAAGGCAGCTGGACCAGACAGTATTACTGGCCGTGTCCTTAAAGCCTGTGCTGACCAACTAGCACCTGTAGTCACGGTAATATTCAACCTCTCCCTCTCACAGTCTATTATCTATATCTATTACTCTCACCTGCTTTAAAAAGTCTATCCTAGTCCCTGTTCCAAAGAAAGCCCAGCCTACCTGTTTAAATGACTACCGCCCCATAGCCCTTACATCTGTGGTGTTGAAGTGTTTTGAGAAAGATGATTAAAAGATTCATCACATCCTCCTTACCTGCCACCCTAGACCCCTTGCAATCTGCATATCGTCCCAACAGATCCACAGACGACGCCATAGCCTACATGCGCCACAAAACGTTAGCCCACTTAGACACCAAATGCGGAAATGATGTTAGACTGCTGTTTGTGGACTATATCTCAGCATTTAACACCCACCAGACTGGCCACTAAGCTGAGAGACCTAGGTCTGCACTCCTTCCTGTGCAACTGGGTCCTCAACTTTCTAACCAGCAGACCCTAGGTAGTGCAAGTGGGCCACCATGTCTCATGCCCCCTCACCCTCAACACCGGATCCCGAGGCTGTGTATTGAGCCCCCTGCTGTACTGTATTATACACCTACAACTGCATGGCTACGTCAGACTCCAACATCATTGTAAAGTTTGCTGACGATACAGCTGTGGTAGGTCTGATCGCCGAGAAAGCCTACCTGATGGAAATCAACCACCTTTAGAATTGGTGCCAGGAAAACAATCTATGTGCTGAACGTCACAAAAACTAAAGACAGGGTTCATACGCATTTTAACCAATACTTTTTCCATGACTTTTTCATGACTTTTCCATGACTTGTCGGCAAATTTCCATGACTATGTGTTCCTGAAAATGTCAGTTGACATTATACAATAAGAATACAAACCTGTGTTAAAGTTTATCCTCAGAGGTTTAACTATAAAATGAATGACAATTTATGTGGTTCATAGTGGGATTCATAATATCGCTCCCCGAATAGAATATTGAGGTTAAGACGACGTGAAAATACATTTATTAATGACATATTATTATGCTGTGTTAAAAGAAAATTCCATGGCTTTTTCAAAACTTTCTGGGTCTTTTTATGTTTCCAAAACCTTTCCAGGCCTGGAATTTGCATTTTTCAAATTCCATAACTTTTCAGGTTTTCTGAAAACATGAACCCTGTAAAGAGCTGATTGTGGACTTCGGCAGGAAACAGCAGAGGATCTACCATCCACTCAAGATCAGCGGGGCTCAGGTGGAGAGGGTGGACAGCTTTAAATACCTGGGGGTTCATATCACTCAGGACCTAACATCACCTCCCTAGGAAAGAAGGCCCGTCAGCGTCTCCACCCTCTCAGACGCCTGAGAGACTTTAAGCTCTCCGTCAGGGTGCTCAGGAACTTTTACACATGCGCCATAGAGAGTATCACCACCTGGATAGGCATTAGCACCCAAAAAGACCACCTGGCCCTTAGGAGGGTGGTCCGCTTGGCTGAGCGTATCACTAGAGCTCCTCTTCCCAATATGCAAGACGTTTACATCAGGCGCTGCAAGGCTAAGGCCACAAAAATTCTCAGGGAACCTTGTCCCCCTAGCAACTCACTGTTCTCTCTGCTGCCATCAGGGAGGCGTTATCGCTGCCTGAGAACAAATGAGGAGAATGAGGAGGACCTTCTTCCCTCAGGCTGTCCGTCTGCTCAATGAGAACTGTGGCTAGCCCCCCAGCCACCACCTCATTTTTTTTATTCTCTTACTCTATTGTTTTGTATGTAACTATCTTTCATGGATTTTATTGTTATTGTTTTTATTACAAGTACACAATGAATTTCACTGCACATTGTACTGTGTATGATTGTGTATGTGATAATTTGAATTTGAATTTTTAGTCCACTAATCACGCACATCCCTAGTTAAGATTGGGGTAAATCTTGGTAAAAATGTAAAGAACATCTTTTGAAATGCTCTTCTTAGGTCATCCACACAGTTTGTACTCACCCTGACAGCACACCTAACACCAGGTTGAGCATGAAGAAGGAACCGATGATGATGAGGGGGATGAAGTAAAGCCAGTTCCACGTGTTCCCTGAGGCATCGTTGGCCTAAACACACACAAATGCAGAGACAAAGAAAGCACTGTTAATACTGTTCACTTCACTCCACAACACTGATGCGGTTGTAAGAAGTCGATCTATGTTTTTCTTAATCCCATGAAAAGACCAAAAACCACAAACAACATATTCTGTCTGTGGCTCTCAGCCCCAAACCCACTGGTTTCTGCTCAAGATGTAAATCTTATGTAATGTAAACAGCTCACACATACAGTTACAAATAGTGTATTTGTTGTGGACTGTTTTCAGAGGCGGATTAATACACAATTGGTGTTCTGAGGAGTATTTGGGGCAGAAGGACGTTGTGTGGGGGATTTAGTCAAAATAAACATGGTACATATTATGACACCCATTGCAACAGTGTGGCTCATTGCTATTGTCAGGGTCCCACCGTCACCAGCACTCACTCCTCTCTCTCTCATTCTCCAGCACACACTCCTCCCACTGATTCATACTCCTCGTCACTCACGCAGATCAGACGCTCCCAGTTCCCTCAGTCCTAATTACACACACCTGCACCTCATCAAGCCACATCCTCAGTTCACCACCTGCAGCTAATCAACAACCACCTACATAGGCAGCACAGACACACATGCACTTTGTCTAGTCTCGTTTCTACACGACGCTCTGACCACTCACGTATGTCTAGTTCGTCCACGTTCACCTTACCTGTAGTCCTGTATCCTGTTGTCTGCCTGCTGCTCTGAGCCGGACCTACTCTGCTGCCGGATTCCTGCCTGTTCTCTCTGTTCTCAGTTTTGGATCATTGAAATAAAGCTCTGTTTAACTACTCCAGTCTGTCTCCTGGTCGTTCCCTGACAGCTATGTTTTAATACTCTTTGGACAACATGATAATTGTACTGAGTAAATGAGCACCATACAATATAAAGCATTGGTCATCAACTACATTTTTCCAAGGGACAACATTTTTCTAAGCAGACACTGTGGGGGCAGTGTCTGCTTACAAAATAAAATAAAATGTATTTCATTGTTTGATGTTTTCACTTTCTTCCTAAAAAAAACCCATAGGAGATTCATAATGATAACTAGATAGGCTACTTAACTAGAAAATGATCTCAGACTAATGCCTACCATACACTAGAAGACTTTGAACAGACTTTGAAGAGACTAAAGTCTGACACCATCTCACATCTAAGGACAATCATCTCACATTTTAAGTCATAATATGGAAAGACTGGGGATCTTGGAGGGTCACACGTAGAGGGTGACCGATCGGATTAATCAGCCGATTTTTGGCATTTTTTACATAATCGGCATAGGCCAATATCCAAGTATATCAAGCCGATTAATAGGCAGGCGCATCTGCGGGCAGCCTAGTGTTGTTGTTGTTGTGGAACACGTGTTTGATGCATGCTGCCCCTAGAGTCAATTACCAGCAGAGTGAGCAGACCTCATCCAGTGCCTTTGGAGGAGCTAAGTTCTTTGGAGAAAACGGTAAGGATTAAATTCTTATATATTTAGTCCTATATATTTAATTAGTTAACTATGACATGTTACTGCCAACTTCGAGAAAAAACATGAATAGGCGACATAACGTCCGGCTACTTTGGATATTGATAGTGTAGTTGAAGTTGCATTATCATGGTAGAAGGGTTGCTATCATGTCACAATAATTAAGTTCGAATTTAGAACTGAGACTTTTATTTGTTCTGTTTGTGTGTCTTGTATTTGAGAGGGTTGTCAACTCAATGCAGAGAAAGGGAGACCACCGCACCAAATCAGACTAGTGAAGGACTGGCTTTGCTTTGCAAGCGTCGTTGCTAAGCACACCGTTTCGGAAAGACCACAGGCTCCAATGTTTTTCATAATGCATCCTCAAAATAGCAGTGTGTGCAACGCAACTAACTTTATAACTGTCGACAATTCGATTTTTATTATTCGTATGCACACCTCTAGTTTGGTGTCTGAGAGAATCAATCACTCCCTCTCAGGCTGTGTGCGGAGTGGAGCTCCTTCTCTCACACACACACACCCACACACACACTGCAGCAGCACCGTGTCAGAGTCAAAAGCGTGATTGCACTTTACAATGCCCCTTATAATATAAATGCAACTAGTCGTTTGCATGTGACAGCGGAAACTCAACCAAAATTGTCAAAATATCTTGCAAGAAAAGTGCACATGACTTTCACAATTAACTTTCCTCTTTACACGTGTCTACAGTCTTTGGGTCCTACATAGCATCTACAACGTCATCGCTAGTAGCCGGTGTTGTCCTTGCATGCAGGCTGTGTAATGTACAAAGTTTTTTTCCCCCCTTTTTGCAATCAATAGGTTATGTCCATTTGGCTTTGTCCGTCACACAAAACAAACAAACCAAAAATTCATGTTTCAGGACAGTTTTTGGGAAGATGATATAAACGTTTTCAGCCTTGTATTACTTACTATTACAGTGCACGGAATTATTAGCGGAATTATAAAAAAAAAGTTAGATTTTATATCTATACCTATCTATAAAATGACTTGAAGATGAAGATACTATACAAAAATACAAACTTAACCTTGTATTTTCCCCCTTTTTTAGTCATTACAGTCTGATGGCTGAAAAGAAAACCACCCCCTAATGGTAGCGCTTCACCCAGCCAACACCAGGGAAGGCCAAATGCAAATGCATATTTATTTGACAAAGTTTATTTTCTTCTTACCTGTTTCGTTTATTTAATATATTTTTTATACATTATTTATACAATAAGTTTTTACATTATGCATTTTTTATTTAAGTATACAAGTGTTCACAAATGTTTTTGTTGTATCTTAACTAATTATTATTTTTGTGTATCTTAACTATTTATTATTTTTGTGTATCTTAACTAATTATTAGTGTTCAATTTTTCTTTCAAATAGAGGTTTAAAAACAAGCACATATCAGCCAAATATCGGCCAAAATAAATCGGCAGCATTTATCGGCTATCAGCCGACCCTGATTTCTAACGATCGGCATCAGCCAGAGAGAAACCCATATTTGTCGACTTCTAGTCACAAATTGCAAGACTACAACTAGATTCGTTTTGAAAGATGTAACCCAGCTAGCTAACTACTGCTAGCTTTAGCTGGTAACTTTAGGGAAATTTTGCAGATTTTCTGTTCCGCCGTACATGCAGATTAATGGCGGCCCGTTGGATGATGCGCTTTAGACGAGTTGAAAATCGTCAACTTTCCCTCTTTAACGTTTAGCTTAGCGCGGCGCCATAGCAACCATAAACACGACTGACTCTAGCCATTTGCTGCTTCTTGTTTGGTGCTGGAGGGAGCGCACCCGTTGGTTGTTGACAATTTTCACGTGATTTAACTTCACTACCAATACTTGAAACTTACTATGATATCAAATATGTTTGATTTTGTCGGACCGTCGAGATGGGCAAAACCTGGTGTAAGGTTGTCATAAGTGGCAGCTCACTGAACAGTGATGGTTAAAATCGGTGATTACGTCACTGTAGTATGCAGTGTCCTGATTGGTGGAAAAAGCTTGGAGGAAGAAAGACCTGTTGTCAGCTAAAAATGTCACTCTCAAAGAGCCTAAAGCAAAAAAAACGTAGCTTTTTAATGGAGGACGGAGTGATGTATACATTCGTCTTTCTAAACCTGCGTGCCTCATTTGCAATTAAACGATCGCTGTTGCAAAAATATACAATCTCCGGCATCATCATAACACAAAGCAGGCAACTTTCAAAGAGTCGTACCCTGAGCAGTCAGAGAACCGTCACAGAAAAATAGCTTACCTTGGATGGATATAGCTGGATATTCCCATTTTAGCGGAATTATTAGCCAAACTTTAACTGAACAACAGAGGGCAACAAGTGCATCTCTTCAGGCTGTCTGGGGTTTTCGCCAAGGATAACAAACCATTTACCACTACTGAGGTTTTTAAGTAGTGCATGGTCTCAAAAAACAGACAAATTTATGGACAGGATAATTCCTATTTTAAGCAAATACACCTGTCTGCTTCAACATCCGCTTGCAGAGTCCATGTCTGGGTGAGTCATGGGCACAGGATGTCCAGCGATTTGTACTTGATGAGGTCAAGAAAGCGCAACTCATATCCCTGGCTATTGACGAGTCCACTGCAGTGTTTCCCATACATTGATATATTTGTGGCAGCCCGCCACATAATCAATGTTGATCGCCACATACTGCCGTATCTGCTCTCTCTCTCTCTCTCTCTCTCTCTCTCTTTTTTTTTTCTCACAAACACAACAGACCCAACTGTGAATTTATCTCTGTCTCTTGTAGCTAATGTGACTATAGGGTTAGGCTGAATGTCATTTCTCTGTCTTACCCCTTAGGGGTAAGACACACAGACCACAGACATTCAAAACAGTGATAACTGAAACATACACACACATGCAGACGGCATCTTGGAAGTTTGTGATCAATACTTGTCACCTCTGGTGATGTAGCAGCCAGCTTGCGTCATGTATGATGACATAACCATAACCAAGTGGTGTCTCATTTCATAGGGTTATGTTTTCATAGCGATCCGCTAATTAACACACAGAAGAAGAAGTTGCTTTTTCACACAGAAGAAGAAATAGCTTTTTCCCCACATCAATCTTTTTCCCCACAGAGAAGTAGGACGGAGTCCATCCGGAGTTTAAAGGTTAGTATTATGAATTTATTACCGGTATTTATTCAGGGGTTTTACTGCACAGAGAAAGTTTTGGCACCCGTTGAAGAGGTTTTAGCCAGCGCCAAAGGAATATCACGATCGCTAAAACGTCTTTCTGCAGCCAGCCTCCCTCTCATCCACAGTCGCTACTGTATACACATGCAGCTGGCGCAGATTTGACTGGATCTGAACACTCCGCTGTATAGCGCTGATGGTATCTCCGTTTGCAGAGTCAGACTGTGTCGGACTCTCCAGTTGACCATGCTGCTCTGGGGACCGGCAGCGCAGCGAGAAACCGCTGCTGTTGGACGCAGAGCTCTCCGTCCGTGGGAGCCACGACTGCTGTCTGTCTGCGCGGCGGGCTACATATTAAATTGAGAGACAGTTTTATAACCTGTAAAACAAAAAACATGTCGTATGTCGTGTTAAGTCCTTTTTTTGCATTCTATCTGAATTCCAGCAGGGGGCGACACATGCGGTTGCAAAAGGAGGTCGGTATCTGTAGAAGTCTATGAGCAAGTGACCCACTTCTCACTTGATTTATTACCTCAGTGAACATTTTCATAATGAGTTGATGGTCTCAATCGCTAGTTTTAAGTCTTCTGCAATATAGAATGATGTTCATTTTTTTATTATGGTCTCATTGATTTTAATATCGGCAATAAAGCAGGGGGTGTTTTAGGGCGTGGCTATAATGCGATTGCCAGTGAAAGTGTGTAACGTAACGTAGAGTGTAAGCACCTCCCTCACTCCTCCCTCTCGTCTAAAAATTGTCACATCCGCAACCAGGATGTCTGCGCCCGTAACGGCAAACGACTCATAGCAGATCTCCACAAACCAATGGGTGACGTGACAAATGCTCTGTCCATTAATATTATACAGTCTATGATTTCACACTATGATGGTACATTTGCAATTAATCCCCGGTTCACATGCCTGCCGAACTTTACGGGTGGCCCGTTATACTACTGTAGGCCTATAGGCTATTCAATATCACTGACAATTAATTTATCAATATTTCAAAATAGAAAATATTACACTTCATAATGTTTTGTATTCATAACACTATTGTATTATTGTACAAATAAGCTACAATATTAATAGCAGTTACTTTATGTAGGCCTAAGTCACTCCTACATTTTTCAACTGAGGAGCCTAAGAGGTCTGTACACACGGGTATGAGTTTGAAAGGGCAGACAATTTGTGGAGGCTGTCCCACCTCCCCCACCACCAGGCTACAGGGTCTTGTCCTGAACGATAGACTAGCAGAGCAAGTGTAATATGTTTACTAGCGATCACGTGCAGTGAATGGTTAATATGCTTTTACGTCCGTTTTGGTGAGCCCAGAGGGAAAATATGGCATTTTAAAAGTTACTTACCTACCTAATCCGGTCCAAATACTACCGTTTGCGTAGGAACCGGTTCCATAGTGGAACCGGGTTTCGGTACCCAACCCTAAAGTTGAATGGTTCACTTGCGAAAACAGATCTCTGTTTTAGGTCCGTGTACTTTTTCGTTCATTCGATTTTCATTTCATAAACGGGTATTAAAAAACAAAAAACGAATGGTTATTTGATTTTCGTTTTAAAATACAACATTTGAAATTGAAATACAAGGCGTTTTTTCCTTTTCATGGTCAAAAGCCAGCTGAGGAAACAGAATTTCGGCGTAACGGTACCGTTACGCCACTGTTAACAATCCCAGCAAACTTTCTGTTGCTACCGTAAGCTTGCTGATCTGGGAGAGTGTCACCGGCGGTTCGGGATCAGATCATGGGGATCAGACCTCCGGTGCTGAGTCTAATATTCTAATATTAGCTGCTGCAGCTAGCTAGCAGCTAGCCACCAGCCCTGTGACCTCGGTCCCCGCGGTTAGCTCCCCGGTGCTGACTGACTCTGGTCCGTCTGCAGAGCTGGCGTTACCCGTTCTAGCTCAGCTGGCAATCTGGCGCGCTCGTAATTTAACATGATTTATTCATATTTTCTTTTCTTTGCAGATAGTGATATGCTATGACGCACTATGCCAGGCAGGCTGGCTAGTTGCTTTTAGTCGGAGTCTGTGAGATAACAAAACTTCCTTTGAATATAATGTGCATATAGACGGAATAAATAGAAGTCCCCTGAAAAAAATATAAGTAAAACATATGTATTTAGGCTATTGAACTATAATGACTAATGCCTATGTTCATTTGTATTGCCTCATTTATGTATTTCATGATCTATTTCATAGCCATATTGATGTATATGTATGTAAAGGAGGGCAAAAAACGGATAATCAGTCGCTCAGGAAGTTATAGGCTACAGTTTCCCTCAACTGCAGCCAGGACATTCTAAAACGCTTAACATGAAAAAGCTTAACGTGGTTTAACGTACCTAAACAATGATCAATCAGATATCATTCAGTTATCTGTCAGATAACATCCATAATAATTGGACTTTGGGTTAGATTTTTTCAGTTTTCAGTGGTCATGAGGAGCAATATGAGAGAGAAATTTGGTAATCATTGATCATTGTTAAGGTACATTAAACCACGTTAAGCTTTTTTTCACGTTAAGCATTTGAGAATGTCCCGGCTGCAGTTGAGGGAAACTGTAACCTTCCTGAGCGACGTTTTTTGCCCCCCTTTACATAAATATGACTATGAAATAGATCATAAAATACATAAATGAGGCAATACATATGAACATAGGCATTAGTCATTATAGTTCCATAGCATATACATATGTTTTACTTATATTTATTTCAGGGGATTTTATTAATTCCGTCTATTTATATGCACATTATATTCAAAGGAAGTTTTGTACAGACTCTGACTAAAAGCAACTAGCAAGTCTGCCTGGCATAGTGCGTCATAGCATATGCACTATCTGCAAAGAAAAGAAAATATGAATAAATCACGAGCGCGGCAGATTGCCAGCTGAGCTAGAACGGGTAACGCCAGCTCTGCAGACGGACCAGAGTCAGTCAGCACCGGGGAGCGAACCACAGGGACCGAGGTCACAGGGCTGGTGGCTAGCTGCTAGCTAGCTGCAGCAGCTAATATTAGAACATTAGACCCTGCACCGGAGGTCTGATCCCCATGATCTGATCCCGAACCCCCGGTGACTCTCTGGCAGATCAGCAAGTTTAACGGCAGCAACAGAAAGTTTGCTGGGATAGGTAACGGTGGCGTAACGGTAACGTTACAGCCGTGAACCGAAATTCTGTTTCCTCAGCCGGTTCGACTCTCTTGGGGCGGAGTTGTCTCCGGCAGGTAGAGACAGAGAGTCAGAGGGAGAGAGGGTAATAAATAAATGTGACATTATGAAATAAAACTCCCCCAAAGCATTATCAAGAGTATAGGTTTCCAAAGTAATTTTAGCCTGGGCTGAAAGCAACACTTGCAAACTTCATTTTGTTAGAGAAAACAAAAACCTATTCCATGCTCAATAAATGTATTTGCATGTTTGCTATTATCCATCTTAATGTGCAATAATAACCCCTCTCACGCACTTTACTCATGTGCCCTCTCAAAAACTTTTTCTCTGCGCGCAGGTAGACGCTGCTGTGCGCAGGTCATGTCTCCCTCTCTCTCAACCTCTGCACTCTGTGGGTGCTGAACCCTGACACACTCACTCACATTTTCACAGCATTACAGTTCAAATGATTAGCTGAAAGTAATGGATGACTGTTGAAACATTAAGCCACACTTCAAGTTGTAGGCCTAAAAAAATAAGTTTACAGTTCAATTGCATTAAAAAAACATTAACACAGATTATTTTGTTTGTACGCCTTTTGGTGTTTCAGAGGATAGAGCAACGAACAATGCGTTGAGCATAAACGTCTCCATGCATGCTCGTAGCGCAGTGTCATCCTTACACAAGGATGCGCATAGTGTCGTGCTCGAGTATAGCCAACGCTTTTTTTTTCATCCATGTATTGTTTGATGACGAAAGCCACCAACTGGGCAGTCGACTTCAATACAAAGACAACTAGACGCAGGCACTAACAGGGGAAGGGTTTGGGCAATCTATGTTGAACTGCTGCCAGTGAATCTCTACAAGAAGGCGCTGTATTGGAAACGTGGAATAATCTGTCATAATGTAGCTCTGAGTTGGAAGTGGCTGCAGAGGGCTGGGCATGTAAGTGCATTAGCTGGTGTTGGGGTGAGGCTGTCTTAGGCCTTGGCTGACAGAATGGAGAGAGCACATAAGGCAATAGAAAAAGCCATTAGTAGCCCTGTTCTGCCCCTAAAAGTGTTAGCCCGAGGACAGCCATTCACTCAACAGCAATGCCACACCTATATCGTCTGAGAGACTAGACACAGACCAGGAGATAACAGGTTCATAAAAACACAATGAACCAGCTTTATGTTAAGACTTGAAATAAAAATCCTGACACTTGTAATATACTCAATCTTTATATTTGATCTCTTGATGTTTACAGTATCCCAAGAAATGGAGATTTCCTGTAAGCATGGCAGGGTGAGACAGGGGTGGTATAGCAGTCCTGGACGACAAGAGGCAGTGCATGCTCTGCACTGTATCTTGTTATTGCTGTCCTTTAGCCACCTTGTAAACATCCTGCTCCCCAGAGCTCCGTCTGATAGCATCTGAAAGTCTGCCTGCTGTTTACATGTGAGTGGATACTGTCACAGGGGAGGACTCGTGCAACTGACTCTAACTAGCCCTGACAAAAGCCCTTTCACAAAAATATTTACACAATGAGATTTTTTATAAATAATTATCAATGATGTGGATATAATGACTAAGTGGGTAAAGGCAAATTATAGAACAGCTAGAACATTCTGGTAAGCTCAGAATATGACTTCACTTTACTATAATGCAGCCTGTAAAATCAGGAAAAGACACTTATAATACTTATAATTAGGGATGCACCGATACCGATGCCAGTATCAGATATCGGTCCGATGCCGTGCGCATTTACTTGTAGTCATAAAATGACTCCGATACTACTACCACACCCGATACCACCTCATAGCAATGTGACAATAACTTCTCAGTCAAGCAGGCTCTAAAAAAAATAACTAGGATTTTGCCCAATGCATGATTGCACTTGACGACCAGCCATTGTCATTCATTAATAATACTAGGTTTCGACGTCTTCTCAGACTCATATCAAAATACTACAGCCTCCTGCCTTCAGTCTATTAACACTGCCTACAATAGCCTGTGTAGATTTATTCTCCGCTCCCCCTACAGGACACACCACTGTGAAATGTACCATCAACTGTCCTGGCTGACTCTACCAGATAGAAGGCGTTTTCATTGGTTACAATTTATTTTTAAATGTATTTATAAGGACTATCCTTCCTATTTAAAACAATATCTAATCTTATTCTAATCTCTTCATTTTATAACTTGTGACACAATAAGAGTCTTGTATGAGTGAATGTCTTGTTTGTATAAGTTATGTATTATATATTTTTGCACTTACTATTATTGTAAAGTAAGTTGTTGTTTTTTATTGTTGTTGTTTTTTTCTGTGTTTTGTTTTCTGTTTGTCTGCCGCTGTAAGGTCACTGTTAATTTTTGTACCTGAACTAGAGGACCCCCTCGAAAACGAGATGGTTCATCTCAAGGGGTTACTCCTCTTCAATAAATAAATGTCAAATGTTATTCTTCACCTACATTGATAAACATGCCAAACCTCAGACCAAACCTCAACTAAAATAATTTGGAGAACATCCACCTGACTACCAGTTGCATTTCATAAACACATCTGACAACTCCCACTGATTGCTCAACTCTAGATTAATTTTCTTCTTAGCACACTTCCTATAATAATGTTCTTCCCTCACTAGCATGTTTAGCATTTAGATCCCACTGAAACAGAAATCGATCCCTAATGCTCAATGGTCCCATTCACACCTACATTCTCTTCTAGAAGGCAGAGACATCTCCAGTTGCCTCTCCGTCAGCTCCGCAAAATGTATGCTGAATTGTCTAATTTACAAATATTAAGGCTCTGACACACCAAGCCCACTCCCCATACCAGCAGGCGGCGCTAATCAATTTGTCTTTCTAAAAGGGAAACCAGATACAAACGTTGCTATGATACCAACAACAAACAGCGTTGGCCTGAATCAACAGCGGCAGAACTAACAAGGCCTACGGTCCCTCTGCTTCACTCCCCGCCGGGAAGACAGCGAATACCAGGAGATGGCTAGCTGTGCGGCCGCTTGCTAACATTAGTGCTTTCCTATGGTGTAACAAGAGGGAGTGAATGAAACATTAAGTTGGTACATTTTACTATCTTAAAGGGCCAGTCGGCCAGCTAGTTAGCTGGTTCATCCAGCACCAACCACGGTTTAGGGAGAGATCTAACGCTATGGTCTTTATATTAAATGTCACGGTAGAACATTTAGTTTATTTTGTAATGTGTCAGTATATGTCAATCTTTTAAAAAAACATGTTTATGTTGAAATAAATACAACTACATCAGTAGTTGTGTATCTCGTTTTTCATACGTTTGCAATCTTGTGGACATAAAAATACATATTCCAATCGTTCAAACCTATGTGTTTTTAGAAGGAACATTCAAACGTCAGTTTTAACCAGTTTTGACAGTCCTATGTGTTTTGGATTGATCAGATTAGATACAAAATTAGAAGAGCCTTCTATGTGCGCTTTCACAGTCGTTTGTTTGCTTTCCTCACTACTCTTTTCAAGTTGAACAGCCAATCAGATGGTATGGATAATTCACTTTGATTATAACATAAGGATAAGGAAGACAGAGCTATGTTACTGGGTTTTTTTTGTTGTATTTTATTGAACCTCACCCATGGTGGTTAAAAATACGAATAGAAAATAAAAAATACAAGCGAAACTCAAATTATAAATATATGGCCTAACTATATAGAAGTGGGACCATCTACTGTAATAGCACAAAACAGAATAGTTTTTACATGGTAAATATCTTAAACAAAAAGTTGAAGCTCATGAAATAAAAGGCTAATTGTTTGAAGAAAATGCATATAGCCTGAACAAAAAAGTTTTATATTTTTCTGACAATGTTGCTGCATGGAGTTTATTGTATTTTGACGAAAATAAGTCACATCTGAATAGGTTTTATATTTTTCTGACAATGTTGCCAAACAGAGTTTATTGGATTTTGACAAACAGGCTATATCGCGTCTGAATAAGACATTTGTTACTAATAGTTAGCGTAGCCTATAGTGTTGACAGGATCAGGAAATAAAAATATATTTTATGCGTGCATTGCGTGCATTACCTGTCCTTACAGTCTAGGTGTCCTGACAGTGGAGCCTGCACTGGAATAGACTCCACAGTGAAGGTCTGTAGCCAGACACTCTTGACCAAATCTCCTAGGGTTTACTCATTTCTTTCTTATCCTACAAGCTTACTGTAATCGTATGTTTATCTCTGTGTAGGTGGTATTTTAAAGGTTCTCTACACACAGAGCTATGGCTTTGTATAAAAAGGTCAAAACCATGTTATAGTTCATGGCTAAAAGGTGTGCTAATGAGAAACTGACAGTCTGTGTTTTGCTCTCCATCCCGAACAAAGAGTCAGAGCTTTGGCAGGGACAGACGAGGGAGTTGTCAGGCCATGATGGATTGCCACTCTGATGAAGAGGACACAGCTGGGTCCCACAGTGGCAGGAAATGAGACAGCCGTCACTCCTCCTTTGACTATTCAATCAGAGAATCCACCAATCATATTCAGCCAGAATAAGCCTGTGCGGTCAGAGTGCATTACCAGTCTGTCAGTGATCCGGAAGACAGGAAAAAGGGATGTCTAAGGATGGATGAAGGAGTCATCTTAAACCCCCAACACTTTCGCCCCATATGGACCAACTCATGTTACCAAGTTAGCAAACAGCAGTGTGGGTAGCAGCTAGGGCTGGGCGATATGGGAGTAAATCTGATATCACAATATTCTTGATCAAATACCTCGATATCGATATTGTGGCGATATTCTAGGGTTGAAAATTGGTGCTATAAACTTAGATTTTAGATAAATAATCATCAGTAATGTGAACATAATGTCTAAGTGGGGAAAAGGCAAATAATACAACAGCTAGAACAAGCTGGTAAGTTCAGAAAAGTACATCACTTTACTGTAATGCAGCTTTTAAAACCAGTCAAAGACAACACTTATGTCATATCACGATATTACAATATCCAAAATCTAAGACGATATCTAGTGTCATATCACGATATCGATATAATATCAATATATTGCCCAGCCCTAGTAGCAGCAGACTGAGACACATGCACACATCCTCCGTACTGTATAAACAGACTCCACCATCAGCCAATAAGTATTCAGCAGGGATCACAAACCATCCCATGGCTCTGATCTCAGTAGTGATCAACATGTCTGCTGAAGATGCTGCAACCCATACTTTCCTGACTCATTTTAGGTAACTCGGCATCCAACTGGCAGCTAATTTAAATGTAAAAATGTGCATACCATTGATGCACTGGAAAAAACTAATTGCAGCAAATGATTGAGTCTCATAAAGAAAAAGCTGCCAAAGAGATCCAAACTAAATTCATTTCAAATACGAATTAAATGTAGTTACCTTGATATAAGTGTGAGGCCAAACTCATTTCTTTCTACTTGAATATACTCTTATTCGAATGACCTGCTCAATCTGCTTTCCCTCTTGCTCTTGGGTAAAAATAGCTAATTTGTAGCCCTGTCCTGCTGTCCATGTTCCTGTTTACATGTGTAACTGTTACAGAGTATTTGACATCTCCCACACATTTTCTTGCTCTCAGCAACTAAACTACTATTGATTATATTTTCAACTTCTTTCCTCTCCTTTCTCTCTTATTCTGTTTCTGTTTCCCTATTTCAATCCTACTATGAAGCTCACACTGCTAAACACACATTCCTTTCCCACTACAGCTGTTTAATAATTTATCCTATTGCATAATTGTTTGCTTGACATAATATAATTCTGACTTTATGCAAATGGAAGAACGCTGTGATTTGTTTCATGCTAGCAGTTAAGTTGGCGTGCTGTGGTCCTAATGGGAGCTGTGGCTGTGTGTGAGTCATCCTCCACAGGCTCTTATGCTTGCCTCTAATCATCCCCCCGAGTAAGGCTGGGAGGGGAAGGAGCAGTCATGAGGAAAAGAACAGTGTCTCTGCAACGATGCACAGGACAGAATAGCCTGTACATTCACACTGTAAAGTAAAAGGGTTTAACAATATATGATTACGATATATATCATGCGAAGACTTATGCACAACAATTTGTATGATATCCTACAAAATTACAGTCACATGACAGTTAAGTTCAGGGGTCTTTAGAGTTAAATTTAGATTATTTTATTTTACTGTGAGCCGGATAAAGGGCACCGTGAGGTTAAGGTCATTTCAGCGGCCGTTACAATTAAGTTTAGCAAAACAAAAGGTAACCGTCATGCAGCAACGATAGTTAAGTTAAGGTACCAAAATGTTAAGAATAGAAAGTTAAGAATATAAAAAATGATTGTAGTTTGGGTTAAAACACCACTACCCTTAAATAGTACCCCTGGGACACGAACACCTGTTTCCTGCATTACAGTCTTGTGTTTTCCCCATAACTTCTTCTGGGACACAAACTACGCTCCCGTGCTGAAAAGTCCTGTGTTTTATGACCCAGTCAAACAACGATATCTTCCTCCTTACGCAGATCTTTGCACTCTTATACAGTGGCAGTCAATGTGGGGAATACAGGGGGGTGCTAAGTCAAATCTGTCCTGCTGGTGCCAGCACTGTGTTTCCATTAATATAGAAGCTGCGTTTGTTAGTTAACATTGGGTGTTTCTCAAGTAGTATCTCAAGAATGCAAAGACTTGTGTTCTTGGGGAGAACGTTCTTGCTGATTGTTCTTGGAAGAATGAACCCGCAAGTTCACAAGCACAGAAAACGCTGTTAACAGTTTGAGACGATGCGTTCTTCCTGTTATTGCTCAACACTCCCAGCACAGAGGCTACCTGCAGGGCTCCAAAATAACAGCTAGAAATAAAAAGCACAACAATATAACCACTTTGTATTAAAACAATCTCCGGACAAGAAAACCTCATAATGCTACAACTATTGCAATATTGAAAAATAAAACTAATTGAGCATTCATTTTATTGTTTATGGTTTAGCTCAAACACCCCTATCTTATTCAATTCAAAAGAGTGGAACGCGATCCCTACTTTTATTAGTTTTTAAGTTTAAGTCAGTTTAAATAAAAAAATAAGTAGGCATATGCACTGGTGTATCCTATGTTTTCCTATTAGTGTTATGTGGAATTATCATTTCTATATTATTGTAGTGCACTGTATATGCCCAGGGAGATGGAAATTAGCAAAATTATAAAGGTTGGTGTCTCCCCTTTAGTCTACATAACATGTCATAGCATGTTACCACTTTATGTACAACTGTTCATTTATGATACAGACTAAAACCCAACTTCTAATAAATCAGAAAACAAATACACCAAAAAATATGAACTAAATACTAAATCTAATGTATAGCCTATGGCATAATTTAAACAAGTCTCCCGAAAAGAAACAGGTATATCTCTCTCCCCCGCCTCTGCCTGCTGCGCTGTGAGTGTCTTTTTGTGCCTGTGTGTGTGTGTGTGTGTGTGTGAATCTGCGGTGTGTGTGTGTGTGTGTGTGTGCCCCGGCAGGTGCAAGCTGGCGGCTGCGTCAGTTTATGGAGCTCCAAAAGCTCTCTCGCCTAAAATGTTCTCAGAAGTGAATTTAGTGATGAATAACATGGCGAAAATTGTTAAAATTATCCCGTTTTTGGGCGGTCTATGTACCGGAAACCCGACCATCATTGAATGCCAAAATGAATGTTGGGAAGTTGTGCTGCGAAGTTCATACAAGTTACCAATCAATGCATCCTCGGTAAAATGGACGTGTCAAGAACATTTCCGGGAATCTTAACTGTTCTTGGTGAAATGCGAACTTGTGTATTGGGAAAGTTCTTTGGCAACACGAGACGACGTTTCACAGGGACACAAGAACACAAGTCAATAGAAGAACACAGATTGAGAAACGCCCATTGTTTTTCATGATGTTAAAAGAATATGTTGATTTTGAGTTGTCATTTCTCTAAGGTTATCCAATCTGTGTGTGCCGGTGAGCGGCCCACAACCTGTACATCTGATTATGAATGTAGCTAGCTTGCTATCTATGTAGGAAGATGGTGCCCAGTGCTGCCGTCATGGGGGTGCATAGGGGAGCCACTAGGCAGACAGCAGCCCTCTGTGGCACGGGATGGGACAGATGACCTCTCCATTCCAAATTGCATACTACATACTGTATATACAATAATACTAGTAAGCCAGAAAAAAATTAGTATGTTCCAATAGTATGTCAAGTGCAGTCTGCCAAAAATATATAAGCATATAACCCCTCGGCCGGAGCAAAGTGTAGGTCATGAGGCTGCACTGTTAACATTAGCCACACTGCTAAGTCCTTAGTTACAGGAGGGTGTGGTGGTACTGTACAACATAAACTAGGCTATATGGATTATCAGTTTTTGGCAAAATGCCAGAATTAGAAATAAACTGAGGACTAATGTACGACAAGACACTTTCTCTAATGCCTGAATTGAACTGAAAAATACACTGGACTTTTGCTGATATCATGGATGATTTCACACAAGTCGTGGAACTGCATTAGATAAGGTAATATCATGTTATGGTTAATTTGGGTTTATAAAGTGTAGCCTACTTGTGTTTGTTTTATGTGGTACCAGCTTGCCTTGCTGTCAACTGGTTTTGGGGATGTTAATAAACGTTTATTTTATTTGTGGTTGAGAGTGTTATCTCTGATTGGTTGTACCCCCAGCCCCTATGAAACATTGTGCTTTACATACAGCACTCAGGCCCAGATGTGGGGTTTTTTGTAAGTGGACTCACGTTATAGAGAATGTCCACCCATCCCTCCATGGTGATGCACTGGAAAACAGTGAGAACAGCAAAGAGGATGTTGTCAAAGTTGGTGATGCCATAGTTGGGTCCGATCCAGTACTCCCTGCAGGCAGTGCCATTGGCACAGGTCCTCGCCGGAGCCTCCAGGCCACAGGGGAAATCTGCAGCTTGCTCGTCTACAACCGCAAACATACACACCACATGCAGAGGTATTTTTAAGAAGGCTGGGCACGTATTATGTAAAAGTACCTTTGGTTACAGATACAGAAAAACATGCCATCTTATGCACAATATATGGGTTCTACTACAACGATACACAAAATGGCCACATTCAAGCAAATACATTTCCTGTTATTATTCACAGTAACTTACTGTTAGATTTCAAGTGACGCTGGCTCTTCAGTACTGATACAAACAGTAACATGTTTGACTGAACGTTATGCTCAACATCTGCTATGATCCACATTTGTTATTTATCATTGCACTTTATTTATGTTGACATTGTGTTTGTCCATAGTGTCATTCTTCTAGTAATTCCTCCTCTGAGGGTTCTATGCAGTATCTGAGCTGTTCCTAGGACTGCGCTCTTTTGAAAAGAGGTCTCATATGCTGTTGCTGGAATTTGCTGGAGCCACTGTCCCAGTTTTGGGGTTTACAGCCCCGAGTGCTCTGAGTTGACAAATATGCAGTGAAAAATCTTTTCTTGTAAACACCATTTGCTAAGACAAAATACACATATTTATGTAGTGTGAAATCTAATAATTTTAATCAAATATAAGGGGTCACTTATTTTGGTAATTTTTTTCAACGCTTTTTGGAACATTTTCACTGAACTATATAGTAAATGTGTTCTATGGTGTGACGTAAACAAAAGTCTTTAAAAAATGTAATCAACAAAATGAACCTTGACTTCTAATACTTTTAGGACTCAACACCAAAAATATATTTCTTAATTGAATTCCTGTGTATTTAATTGAATTGAATTTAAAAACACAATTTCAAGAATTGTTTCTAAACAGATGCTTGACCCAATGTCATACTTGAATTAATCTTTTAAAGTATATTTTTTTAAGCATTTATTAAGCATATAATTACTGCAATTTTCAATTCGTCGTTCTTCCTCCTTTCTGTGTCTATACTTCCATGCCCTCTGTCTCTTAGTCATAACATTATCTCTCCCTCAATTCTTTCCGCCTTGAACAAATATATAACGTTACTTATTTTAATTACACTTTTAACAGTTGACAATATTGTAATTAATGTAATAATTGCATTTTAAAACACTGAAAATTGTCAAAAAAAAGAATAAAAACGGCGCTAAAAAATGTTTAATTTTTTAAAATGCTTTTTAAAGAGACCTTGTACTCTTGTGTGACATCTGTTTGAGCCTTTTGTGTCGGTTAGAACTGCAGTGGGTTCCATAATAACGCGTTAATGACCATGTCATACTGGGGTCATACCTAGCTAGCTAGCTAGCTAGCTAACCTGTCATTAGCAGTTAGCAGTTAGCTAGCTAGTATTTGCAAAATAATTTCATAACTGTGTACTTTACCTACAGTTTTTATTAAAAAAAAATATGTATATAATTTAGAGCTGTCACACCAAAGGACAACACAACATTTTTAGTCGTGGTTCAAAAAAGTTAAGTATTTGAACACTTACCATACGCACAACATGAGCTATAATACAGGGGGCAGCTTATATACTGTCTATGGGTATCAGTAGTCAGTAAGATGATCATGACTTTTAATGGGGTCCTTTAACTAAATAAAGTTATCTGTGGAATTGCCCGATTAAAATCAAGATATGGTGTCACACCACAGGACGTGAAATGATTGCAATTTACTAAAATATACACTTATGCCTGCCTGCCTGAAGTATTATTCAACATTCTTATGCTTTTCTTTCTAATTCATAAAAGTTGTAACCATGCTTGAGGCGGTCACATTAATGACAATTTTGAGATTTGGTTAAAAAATTTTGTTTTTATATCAACAGGTCCTTGTAAAACAAAAAAAAAGTTTAACCATTTACTGCATTTTAAATCATGACGATACAAATTATATTTATTTTTATCTTGTTTGACACTGAAAATACCATGTCACTATGAATTAAATATATAAATTGAATATATATTTTAATTTTCTATTCAATTTAAATTTGTTTTACAACTTTCTAATGAAGAAGCAAATGACAAAACCAATACATCCACCTTCCCACCAACCCTACCGCGTCCCTGAACCGGCTTCAGATATATGAATATGATATATACTTCAGAAGGTGTTTAGAGCTGAATATTTTAGACCAGTAATTTTGTATCTTCAAAAAAAAAAAAAAAAAGCTGTCATTTGTCTCTTTTTTGATCACATACAATATCATATAGAAATGTGAGGCTAATTGGAATGTATCATAGAAGAGGGTATCTTGTAAAAAAAAAATTGTTCGTCACATCTGTCATGGGGAGTTGGAGCCTCCTCTTGCTTACCTGTGTCTATTCTGAAGCAGGTGCGATGGAACTTGCCCATGTAGAAGTCGAGGCCGATGATGGCAAACATGAGGATGGCAAAGAAGAGCAGCAAGCCAATCTGCAGCAGAGGTACCATGGCTTTCATAATGGACTTCAATACCACCTGAAGACCTGATGCAGACAAGAGAAACATGCTTTTGAAAAATGTTATTTTAATAATTAATAATTTTTTGTTTGTCTTTTTTTGGGGAGTGAAAGAGAGAGAGAGAGAGAGGGAGAGAGAGAGAGAGAGAGAGAGAGAAAGCAAAGGTCCCTTGAAGTATTGCCGGATCACAAAAGGTAGAGATTGTTAAATCCTAGTATTTGCATGTCTGTAAATGCAAATATTTGCAAATGTTCAATTCAATTTTATTTGTAGTGTCAAATCATAACAGGACACTTTACACATAATTAACAAAAGGTCCTCTGTATTGCGGCATGTTCAATCTCAAAATGGTGTCAACAGTTTTGCTTCAGTTTCCAGCTTAAACAACATGTTCCTTGGAAAGGTGTAAACGGTGTGCACTGTGCAAAAAGCTTTAAGGGAGATGTTACCCAATCAGCAGTGACGTTTGCTGAATTTTGTCAGGGTTGAATGTGCCCCTGAGCTTTTCCTGCTATGGCATGTCAAATGGTCTGTTGTGTGCCTATGGTTTCAACATTCTCTTAGATGCAATGCAACCTGGTACATGTAGGCACAGGTAGAAACCACACACTCTGAGAGTGAGATGAGTAGACCAATGCCTACCTCATGTCTGTGTGTGTTAAGTACTGAGCCAGAATCAAGACTTGGTTAGCCTAGCTTAGCATAAAGACAAGAATCAGGGGAGACTGCTGGCCTGTCTCTCTCCAAAGTTGAAAAATTCATCTTTAAAGCTTACTGATAAACACATTTAGTTGTTTTTTTGAAATGTTACTATAATTATTATTATTATTTGGATTAAGGGTGGAGTTACATTACCCAACAACCATTTATCCATCCTCCCAGTGTTGGCGGATTAAACAAATTAGAAACAAAGTGTTAATTAGCCAGTTTCCAGTCTTTACGCTAAGCCGGGCTAAATGCGCCCTGACTTTAACTCTGTTTCTGGAATCTTTTTGATAGTGCTGTATTATTATCAGTAACATAGTTACAAAAAGTGTGTTAAAATGTGAAGTTAACTTACTTGGAATGCCAGAGACCAGTTTGAGCGGCCGCAGTACTCTCACTGCCCTCAGTGTTCTTAGATCAAAATCCGCCCCCACAGTTGCCAAGATCCTGCACACACAACAACAGCATGGGATCAAGATTACAGGCAGCCTACATGTCATAGTCAGCAGCTGTTTGTCTAAAACACGTCTGCAGGAAAATATGATTATAGGTGCTACATGTATGATTTTTAACAGCAGTTCATCATTTAAAAGAATTTATGAGGCTGGTAGACAAACTTGAAAAGACAATGGTTAGTGAACTGATAATAATATTTGTACCAGTGTTGCTCACAATTAGAACATCTCATATTATTAATAACAGCTTTGAAAAGATATAAATATCCATAAATATTACTCAGTACATTGTACTATTGAATAGTATTGAAATATTACTGCACTACTGTAACTACATTACGAAATATTGTTTAGTGATGCAGTATGTTGATGACCAATTGACCGCACAGGGACAAATTCTGGTTGAAATCCTGAGACTTATCAGGGGCTTTAAACAGTATTTAATCATTTTAACAAAATCATAACTTGTAAACAGAAAGCACTCAGTTTTTAGCTTCAACTACTTTTAGATCCTTCATTTTTAAATGGCAGCCAGCAAAACTACGGCGTAGCCTACACTACGGCGCACACTACAGTGAACATGTACACTACAGCGTACAATTGATGAAGTTCAGATGATCATAACAGACATTATCTCAGGACATTTTACAGATACTTTACAGAAGGTTCTCTGTATTGCTGTTGTGGCCTAATTCACTTCACATCACTTGGTTGCCGATGAAAGGATTCAGCGTGTGTCGCGTTGAAGATGATGTTACAGCAGTTTCACATGCTATGGCAATGAGCAGAGAATCCTGCCTATTATGCGCAGTGGAAAACAAAAACAGAAAAGTAGTGAATTGAGTCGAGCAGAGCCGTACCTAAGACTTTTGTAAACTCATTTCAGGCACTAAAACAATGTTTATACATGTTTTCACCTTTATGAAATTTGAGGAATTCCAAAAAACGAACTTCAGCTTTTCAACTTTAGGACCAAATTATCTCATTGCTCTAGGAGTTTGTTATAAACATTTTGATATGCAACACATGGGGATCAGGTTATGTGCAAATACCCTTAAAAGGAGATTTTAAGAAGATATCTAAAAATCTAGAAAATGCCCTTAGATCTTAGAGGGTTAACACACTGGTATCACACACTGGTGAACACGGTACTCTGTATCGGCTGATACACAAGTTCAGGTATCGGAATTGGTATCAAAAAAAAATAAATTGTATCAGAACGTCTCTATGAAGAACACCATACATTAGCATGACAAAAGGTACTTTCAGACAGCGCCAGCTCAATTGTTTCCACTGTAGACACAAATCCACCAAGGTGGATGGCAGCAGGTAGGGTAGAAAGGGCAACTGCTGTTGAACATGTTGACAAGTACGGCTATTTGCTAGTTGATGACGGCTCAATGCAGGAGCTATTTTTACTGGAATTATCATACCTCTTCACCAGCAGTTAACAAACATATCAATAGTCAAAAAGCTTTTGGATTATTGAAGTTCAACAAAAAATGTTAACTCAACGTTTGCTTACTTTTTTGAGAGCTTTCAATCAGGAGCTTTTATCTCATAGTCTTGTGCATGGAGTTTAGTTGTAAAGAAGATGACTTAGAGTAGGAACGTTTTATCAAACTAATAAATAGCCCAATAATGAACTTTTGTACCCAATCAGCTTTACAGTTTGTTTATCTGGTCTGAGCCAATTAATGGTTTGTATGCTATTATTTAGATAAACTTTCTGTATTCTTATCATAACTGCTAACCATTTTATTGACTCTATTTGGCTCTGTGTAACATTTGATTAGGTTGTATTTGACTTCATGGCACAGAAATGGGCAGGAAGTGACATCAGAAGAAAAGGAGCCTCTCAGCCTTTTATTCTCTGGGAAAGCACACACTGTATATGGTTTAAATAGGTAAGATTATGGGCCAAATATTGTGTGGGGTAATGTTTCTCCATGGATATGTCCAGTGCCCTGTGTGGACTTGTGGAGCAGAAGAGAGGATTGATTGAAATGTGGATAGCATTGTATATTTGGTTCAAGATTATATGAAGAATTATTAAAAGTATATGCAAATATTTATTGATAGATTTAAAGATCCAGGGAGTAGACATGTATGAACATGAGGATACAGACCTGAGATTGATATTGTCACAAGCAAAATAATTAATGATATCTGTATTTACAGCAGAAATAGTATAATAATTAACTATAATTGTAGGATTTCAATGGATAGAAGACAGAAGGCCTGAGGGAGTCATTTGTTCAGACTCTACTGCGGCTCTTAATAGTTTAAATAACAAAAAGAGATGATTTATTGTTGGCAATATTTATGATAATGTTGAGAGTACAAAGAGTTGGAATCATTGTACAATTGTGTGGCCTGGAGGGTAAAGAGAAAACAGATAAGATTGCAAAGAGAGCGTTGAAATTAAATGATTGAAATAATGAAAGTTCCCTTTGGCAAAGATGAGGCCAAATCATGAATA
Organism: Perca flavescens; assembly: GCF_004354835.1. Lineage (NCBI taxonomy): Eukaryota > Metazoa > Chordata > Actinopteri > Perciformes > Percidae > Perca > Perca flavescens. Next base: position 8,802,736 of record NC_041335.1, read on the forward strand.
GGAAAGGCAATGAGGGAAATTGGAGACATTTTATCATTTTATTTTAGTTGTATGTACACATTAGATGTCCTGAGCTACACTCCATACCAGTTGGTGTAGGTAATGCGCCACATCGTTGTGTGCCAACCACCAATAAACCACAAAGAAGAAGAATTACATCAAAGAAGAAGAAGAAGAAGAAGAAGAAGAAGAAGAAGAAGAAGAAGAAGAAGGAGAAGAGATTACACTTCTTTGGAGCGCTAATCGTCTTCTTAATACATCCATGGCTAATATCCAACGTTACTGACTGCTTTTGAGACATTTGTATTCCATCTTTATGGAATACCTAAAGGCTGTTTTATGCTTCTGCGTCAAATCGACGGCGTACCCATAGACTGTATAACATTAACAGTCTATGGTGTCTCTTTCAACCTGTGCCACAAGTCAACTGATTATAGTTGTGTTTAATGTCATTAGACCAATATTAGGAATCTGAAACAGCAACATCTGAATGTTATCAAACTCTCTCAGTACATCGACGTTTTGTAATCCTATACCATAATGACCATTTTGTGTCATCAAAGTAGGCCAACAAATTATGTGTGGGATAAATAAAAGTCAAACTCTGAGAAAATAAGCTTCATATGTTCTTAACATCAAATCACCAGACTTTTGCTGCAACTCACTTCATAACATAACCGAGACTAAGATAACAGTAGTCGCCCGATAGAAAACGAGGAGCAGTACCTTGCTGCAAAACATTCAATGGCCATATGGTCATAACAATAGCGTATAGGCTACCATTAGACAAAATTTGCGATTCTGGGTCGACACAGACATACCATAATATGGGTCTATTGAAATTAAACACAACTATAATCAGTTGACTTGTGACCCTCCAAAATGATATGGAAAAAAGGGATGACCATCCCCAACAATTTATTGATGCCTTCTGTGCTGGTTTGCGCTTGGCAAAGACAAATACTAAGTAACTCCTCTAGTAAACAAGTATTCACATGAAATAAAACAATAAAACATAGAGACCCAACACCAACAAAGCACACTGGGTAATAACAACACTGGTTGCTATGGACTCGTCACTAGGCTTCCTCAGTCATTGTATATTTTAGCATAGGTAAAGCCAGGGTAAAGCTGCCGAAGCTGAACATTAGAAGAGCATCTCGCTTCACCCACATCCAAGTCAGTCTTTTTTTTATGCCTACGTCACTCCCCCTACGCTCGAACGGACCAAAACGGTATAGTAGCGAAGCTGATAGCTCAACAGTCCCGCCCCTCCTCTGAGAAACCTTGGGTTCCAGAAGTAAATTTCCCATTCATTTCTCCCATTGAAGGCTGGAAAAATCCGTACGTAAAGAGTTTAAGACCATGCCTTAGGCTAACCAAATAGTACGTGACTCATCTCATAAGCATACAACGTGCCGTTTCGAGTGAAAAAATGAACAGAAAATCCCCAAAAAGTCAAAAGTACAAGACTGTGTACATATCGTCATTTCAGGGCGAAGGAACTGCTCATCCCATAATCCACCGCGCACCACTGAATAAAGGAAGCTACGTTAGTTTAGCTAACTCGGCTAACCGCTAGCTGAGACAGCATGTAATAACTTTAAAAGACCCTCAAAATATAACCTGAAAATAAGCGTTAACATATATAACAGCTCTTACGCCAGCTGTAGCCTGTAAATTAAATGATTTAATAATAATGTAATAACTATAACATTAACATATTTCACTAGTAAATAGCTGTTGAACGACAAAAACAACCACCAGATGGGAAAACGGCATTTAACAATAACTTTCAATGCACCACAAGGCTGTAGGTTACCAGTTTCATTGAACGCACAGTCTGTGTTTTTCCGACAACGGCAGCTGCAGATTGTTGTCGGAATCCTCTACAGTGAAATACTGACAAATTTTACACCGTTTAGCGTTAGCTGTCAGCATTGTAACCGTGTTTAATCCAGCTACTAGCTAGCTGTAGGCTAACGTTAGCTGCTGTCGAGTGTAGTGTTAACTAGCGTCACGTGCAGTGATGCTTCTGTTGCCTGTAACTTCTGTTTCAGAGCATCAGAGAGAAGCGCAGGCATATCAGTGGTACCGGAATGAGGTACCGAAATCCGCATTGCTATTCCTGCAGCAGGATGTGTTACACGGAAGTATGGCAAAGGGTCAAAATAGTAGCCTTTTAGGCACGATGCAAAGCAGAGTGAAGTGAAAATAAATTGATAAATGGCGGCATGCGATTAAAAAAAAAAAGTCACATTATACTCTGCCTTAATCGCATCATGATTAACGTGTTAATGCTGACAGCCCTACACACAAACTCTGTGTGTGTGTGTGTGTGTGTGTGTCCATGCTTGTGGAGTTTAAATCCGAAAAGACAGTTAACCACAGGTTCCCGTTAATCTTATGATGGACATGTGTGTGATATTTAAACAAACAGCGAAATAAAAGCCTCAAATTTACTTTTTTTTGCTAGCTGTGTTGTTGCTGTATTAAAACTATAAAATAATATAACTGCTAAGATCATGTGAAGAAGAATTATTATAAGCTAAGGCGTAATTTCCACTGGGGACAGAGGGGACAATTTTGTGTGCATATAAGAGAAATGTGATTTTAGAAATGTTCCTGAAAATGTTGTAACACCTCATTACTACTATGATGTGTAGTTAAACATAAACATCTACGTGATAAGATATATGAGCTAGCATGGTGATGGAAGGGATTTTAGGGATGAGTAAAAAATGAGGGACATTTGCAAGGCTCTCTTTATTTTTCTTAAATATACAGCATTAGATTTAAATATTATTTAGTCTGAAGTACGCTGTATGAACCCTGATGTTACACACTCTGGTAGCCTACAGTGGGTGGCGGTATGCAACACCTAGACAGTTTGCGATCCGCCATTAAATCAGAGAAGTAGACGAAGAGACTTCACCAAATATCCTCTGCACGTCTCTGAGCCAATGCTCTGAGCACACTTTGAAGCGCTAGCTAACTAACTTTGACTGGCTGCTTTTGAGACATTTTATTCCCTTTTTGCTTGAACAAAATGGCATCATTCACCCGATATAGCACAAAAGAAGAAGATACATCAGAGGAGGGGGAGCTGGAAAGTGAAGACGATGGAGACTCAGGAGGAGAGAGTTTTCTCACAGACGAAGAGGAATTTGTTCCAGATGAGGATTTGTAAGTGGCATTCATTTATTTACAGTAGCGAAAATATGTACATGGATAGTTTTTATATTTGGTGATCATTTGGGCAGAGAGAGAGAGTGCATGTTTTTAATAAGGTAATTTACCTACACTATTGCAAAATGATTGCAAAAAGGGTATGGAATTTCAAGAGTGTGAGTGTAGGTTTCCGGACAAATAGCGTCCATTCGGCTACTTTATTATATTATTAGTTGACTCTATTAGCATGTTTTGATTTAATAAGTTGCGATTCACAGGGTGTGTACATTTTACAGTGCTATGTGTACCACTTCTTAATTTGGTTACAACAAAGACAAAAGTGCTTAAAATTGTAGAAAACCACAATGTTTACTACGTGTGATGCACGACGTAGCCATCTTTGAAAGTGAACTCGGGGTCCTCTGAGTTCAGACGACTTGACGAGTTGTATATACGGTGGCGTTCTTTTTGCAACTTCCGGTTCGTAACTCCGGAAAACAACTCGTAAATCGACTTCGGTGGACAAAAAGAACGCACCATCACTTTCAAAGATGGCTACGTCGTGCATCACACGTAGTAAACATTGTGGTTTTCTACAATTTTAAGCACTTTTGTATTTGTTGTAACCAAATGAAGAAGTCGTACACATAACACTGTATACTGCTACCTATAGGCATGTTGCTACAGTCTTATTAGGAGTTAAATACCAGCTTATTTTGTAGCTTGTGCAGCTGAAATTGGCTAGAGACGCTCGGTTGCTATATGACAACAATGGCTTTAAGCCGAGTCTTGAGCAGAAAGCAGAGCAGTAGCCTAACCTTTTCATGTATCAAACTGTGAAATATATTTGTGTAATATGTCAATAATAGGGTGAATAGAATCCTAAATGATACTAAAAATGTTACAAAAATCCATCTTTTCTCCGACACGTAGTATTGTGCGACAAAAAGAACGCAACAACCCGCGGTTATTCGTTTTCCGACATGGATGTGACGTCACACTCGAGCTACTAGTTGCGATTACAAGACAAAAAGAACGCACCATAATGCTGCGTTCATGCCACCTCGGAATAACAGGTACCGCCCCCTGGTTACGTTTTTTTCCGACTGGGAGCGTTCAACTTTTATATATGTCAATGGCGTTCACCCCTATGTCAATGGCGTTCACATGGTCGGGATCATTGACATATATATATATATATATATATATATATATATATATAATGGACCAATAGACCCCGTTGCTTTGGACGGAGACCAGTGAAGGCTATTAGAAGCACTTTTCCGGTGATCTCTTGCTTTACTGCGCAGCCTCCAACTGACAGAGACAACGTAAATGTGACGTGTGAACGTGTCTGAAAGTTGTAAGTCTTCTGGTAGCTGTGACAAGAGAAATCTCAATCATTTCCAATCTTACAGAGACGGAGAGCGTAGGTATATGTAAGGAGATAACATAAGCACAGGCTAATTATTGCTAACTAACATGCTAGTTAACATTAGTAATTAAACCTAAACAGCTAATGTAAGTCGAAACTGCCTGCAAGCTTCTCCTGTACTATACGGTAATTCCTCTACTGTGCGACAGTAAGTCACTTGGTTATGACACAATTGTTAGCTTATTTTTACAAAAACGTCTGCTACGGAGCCATAACATGAGGTACAAGGTAATGGAGCCTTTTATACATTGTTGTGTTTCTTTAGAAATAAACAATGGAGAAATAGAGTCTTTAAACGCTTCAGATGTAAAGTTATTCGCAGTCAAGTGAGGGTAAAAAAAAAAATGGCGGTCAGTGGAATGCTAACAAGAGGTGATACCTTTGTAGCAACAAAATGGCGCCATCGGAGGTTCGAGTTCTGAAGCGAAGCTTACCCCCTTGGTCGGGATGCGTGTTTTTCTTCTTCTTCTTCGGTTATATTGGCGTTTGGCATAACAACTTTTTGCATGACTGCCACCAACGGTTGGCCGTAGCCTAGAGCATCAGGTGTGTGAAAACATGGAGGCCACAATAACAAAAGATTATCTGCTGTTTTCTTATGCAAGCATCCAAACAGCACATCGCCAGGTGTTTGTTTGTGTTATCTGCAGGACAACCAACGGGAAAAGACACGGATATTGTGTTGTGTTTTTTATATACATAGGCCTATTTATGAATAATTTTAAACATATCATAATCATAACATCGTTTTTCCGATGTCCATGAACGCACGGTAAGCCCATAGACTGTATATAGAGAGCCGAAGTCCCACCCCTTCCGGTGGACCTCATGGGACCTTAACTCAGAAAAAATATGAACGGTAGTGAACGGAGAGAAGCAAATTATTTTTTGATCCCGTTTTGAATTGAGCCATGGATTACAAATATGATGTTCGTCAATTTAAAACATACTTTTTCAACCGAAGAAAGTAGGTTTGTCATAGTACCACTTAGTTTAGTGTGAAACCGCTCAGTGAACTACATCTCCCGTCTCACACAATCTACCTCACCTAGCTTGATGCTCGCTAGCTAGCTAGCTTAGCTCTGTTCAAAAACACATGTAACGTTATCTTAACTGCTGTGTTTTATCCAGTCAAGTGTTCTCAGCAGATAAGCAAAAGAACAAGCAAGATCCTCTGCTCATTAGAGTAACGTTACATTCCCGGTACAATACACGGAGACATCGTAGCTTCAGCAAGACGTCAACCATGAAGTTTGTAGTATTTCTAATTACGTATTTTCACAGTCTTATACTTCAACAGTTTAACAATAAACTGAGACTTTCTTCGGTTGAAAAATAATGGTTTAAATTGGCGAACATCATATTTGTAATCCATGGCTCAATTCAAACGGGATCAAAAAATAATTATTATCTCTCCATTGACTCTCGTTCATATTTTTTCCGAATTAAGGTCCCATGGACCGGAAGTAGAAGGGCGGGACTTAGGCTCTCTATAAGAATGGACCAACAGATCCCGTTGCTCTGGACGGAGACCAGTGAAGGATATTAGAAGCACTTTTCCGGTGAGCGCTGAGCATTACTGCGCAGCCTCCAACTGAGAGAGACAACGTAAATGTGACGTGAACAACCTGTCTGAAAGTTGTAAGTCTTCTGGTAGCTGTGCCAAGAGAAATCTCAATCATTACAAATCTTACAGAGACGGAGATATATGTAAGGAGATAACATGGGCACAGGCTAATTATTGCTAACTAAAATGCTAATTTACATTAGTAATTAAACCTAAACAGCTCATGTAAGTCGAAACTGCCTGCGAGCTTCTCCTGTACTATACAATATTTCCTCTACTATGTGACACAATCGTTAGCCTATTCTTACAAAAATGTCTGCTATGGAGCCATAACGTGAGGTACAAGGTAATGGAGCCTTTTATACATTGTTGTGTTTCATTAGAAATAAACAATGGGCAAATAGAGTCTTTAAACGCTTCAGATGTAAAGTTATTCACTGTCAAAGTGACATCAAAATGAATGTCAGTCAGTGGAATGCTAACGGGAGGTGATTGTTTTGTAGCATCAAAATGGCGCCATAGGAAGTTCGAGTAAGCAAAGCTTACCCCCTTGGGTAAGCCTCTCCCATGGATGTATTAAGAGAACTGGATACAGTGTTCGGCGGGAAGCCCCGCACTATTCCAATGCAAGTGCTCAAAAGCGCATAAAGCACAAGTGGCTCTTAATACATCCATGGGCTTTATGCGCAAAGCGTAGCTCCTATGGAACCATTTTGTTGCTATCAAGCCATCATCATAGAACACCCCAATTTTTCCGGGTTTTTATTGAAATTCATGCAGTTCAATGTCTTATTGTACTCTGAAATGAAATAATAGAACAAATGAACAATTTAAGTTAAAAAATAAATCATGGAATCAATTTATGAACCAAAATGTATTCTACATTTTTGCCCCCTTTGGCAGACATAACAGCTGAACACACTTGTGGCATTCTTTCTACAATGGAAATCAAATATTCTTCAGAAAGTTCTTCCCAACTCTGTGGCAGAAGTTCCCATAAATGTGTGGCACTTGTTACTTTCACTTTTCTGCCCAGTTCATCCCAAACCAGCTCAATGGGGTTTAAGTCTGGTGACTGTGCTGGCCACTCCATGTTTTTAAGCTTACCATCTTGTTCTTTTTTCCTAAAGTAGTTCTGACATAGCTTGGACTTATGTTTTGGGTCATTATCTTGCTGTACGATGAACCCCTGACCAACTAGGCGCATACCAGAGGGTACTGCATGGCGCTGCAAAATGCTGTGGTAGCCGTTTTGGTTCAGGGTGCCTTTCACTATGTAAAAATCACCGACCCTGGATCCAGCAAAACAGCCCCAGACCATCACGCTTCCTCCTTCATGTTTGACAATTGATGTCACACACTGAGGAACCATCCTTTTGCCTACTCAACGGCGTACAAAAATCCTGAAAAAAAAAAACTGGGGTGTTCTACAACTTTTGACCGGTAGTGTACATTAGCTGTTTAAATTGAATTACTAATGTTAACTAACATTTTAGTTAGCAATGATTAGCCTGTGCCAATGTTATTATCCTTACATCTACCTACGCTCTCCATCTCTGCAAGATTGGGAATGATTGAGATTTCTCTTGGCACAGCTACCAGAAGACTTACAACTTTCAGACAGGTTGCTCACGTCACATCTACGTCGTCTCTCTCAGTTGGAGTAACACTCAGCGCTCACCGGAAAGTGCTTCTAATATCCTTCACTGGTCTCCGTCCAGATCAACAGGATCTGTTGGTCCATTTTATATACATGGATGCTTCTCTGCCGCTGACATCTTGGGACGGACACCTGAGTCTTTTTTGACCATAAAGACTCCCAGAAAAAGCCAGACCTTTGTGCGACTTTTGTCCTGCTTTTTGATGGCCGTGCAAAATAAATGCCAAACTGAGCAACATAAAATAACATTTCCAAATGAAAAAAGGTGTTTTACAATATTTACTGTCACGAATGTGTTGAATTTCATATTAGACACGATAACAGACGTAAGTTACTGTCCCGATACTAAATTAAGCTAATGCTAATGTCTGTAAGGTAAAGTATGTTTTACTAAAGTAATTAATATATAGGAATGTCACAGACCAAAAATCTAGTAGACTGTAGGCCTACCGATACCACGAAAAGTACACAATACTCAATACTAAAGTTGATACTGGGGTGTAGGGCTGCACAATATGAGGAAAATATCTAATTGTGATTATTTTGACTGATATTGCGATTGCAATATGATTCACGATATTGGAGTAGGGCTGTTTTGGAAAATAATCTAAATGCGATTATTGTTTTATTTATTTATTTATTTTTTTAACCAATATTGCGATTTAAAATGTGATTTATTTCAAGTATGGCAGTGCCAGCCGTAGTGATCCTATGGCTTAACCACTTCAGTTGAAGCAGCGTAAAAAACTAATTTTTTCAGCTGCGCTGCGACTCTGTTTATATAATCAGAATCAGCTTGATTTGCCAGGTATGAGGACATACATGAGGAATTTTGCTTTGGATTATACATTGCTCACAATGTGCTTACTCATACAAAACAAACAACAAAAACAAACAATATATACACACTATAAACAGAAACAATATAGACAGGTTGAGGCAGTAGTGCAATGAAGAGTGTAAAGTGTGCAGGAGTAAATTATTTTTATGATAAATTATTATTTTAATTATGGAGCATAGTGCAAAGGATGCTGGAATAACTAAGTATTATGTGATTATATAAGCATTATATCACAATATGAACAGTGTGAACAGCTCTGAAATAGAGAATGATGAATAAATAATAAGTGGAACCAGTAAACAGGTGCTGATTAGTGACTGTTGCTGGGTTATTGCACAGGAATTGAACCTGACACTGTGAGTCAGAAGTCAGCTGTTCATCAGAGTGATAGCCTGTGGAAAGAAACTGTTCCTGCGTCTGATGGTTTTGGCGTACGGTGCTCTGTAGCGCCTACCAGAGGGGAGAAACTGGAACAGGTTGTGTCCGGGGTGAGATGGGTCTGCAGTGATATTTCCTGCCCGTTTCCTGACTCTAGAAGTGTATAAGTTATGAAAGGAGGGCAGGTTGGCACCGATGATCTTTTCTGCAGTCCTAACTGTCCGTTGTAGTCTGTTCCTGTCCTTTTTTGGTGGAAGATCCAAACCAGACAGCGATGTACGTGCAGAGGACAGACTGGATGATGGCTGTGTAGAAGTGGATCAGCAGCTCCTTAGGCAGGTTGAGCTTCCTGAGCTGGCTCCTCCTGAAGTCCATGATCATCTCCACAGTTTTGAGCGTGTTAAGCTCAAGGTTGTTCTGACGGCACCAGAGAGCCAGCTGATCAACCTCCCGTCTGTAGGCCAACTCATCACTGTCCCGGATGAGACCAAAGACCATTATTTCGTCAGGGAACTTCAGGAGTTTAACAGATGGGTCTTCTGAGGTCTTCACAGGTGACAGCATGGAGGTGGGGGAAGGTGATTGTCTGAAGTGTGAGTTGGTGTGGGGGAGGGGTGTGACTGTGGGCTTTTCAAACCTACAGTAAAATCCATTCAGCTCGTCAGCCAGTCGTTCAGGACCAGGAGTGTTGGGGGATGGTCTCCTGTAGTATGTGAGTGTCTGCAGGCTTCTCCACACTGACCGAGGGTCGCTGTTTATCAGCATAGCTCCTCTTAGCTGCTTTGATCTCTTTGGTCAGTGTGTTCCTGGCCTGGTTATACAGGACTCTATCCCCACTTCTGAACACCTCCTCTTTGGACTGACGAAGCTGCTTGAGTTTTGCTGTGAACCAGGGTTTTTGGTTGTTATATGTGCAGAAGGTTTTAGTCATAGGGCTGGGGTAAACGATTACTTATTAAACGATTAATCGGGCGATTATTTTATTGATTAGTTGACTAATCTAATGACTAATTGGACGATTAATTAATTAACGATTATTTTTGCCGAAGCGTCAACGCAAAAAATAAATAAATATATATATATATATATATATATATATATACTTTTTTTTTTGGGGGGTGGAATACACTTCCAGACCTGACATGACCTGTCCTTTGGAGGACATAGCCACACCACCGTGGATTGTTATTGGGATGATTATCACAGAAGCCTGTCTGAATACACTCACAGGACGGCAGCTAACGGCTATCAGCTAGCAGGGCAAGCTAACTACAGGCACGTACCGTTGTTCACTAGCTGAGCCAATGCATCTTTCTAATGGATGCCTGAACGCATCCCAGCTCTAGGAAATAATTCATCACACGTTAATCCATGCAGTAAATCACGGAGTGTCTATGATCAGTATTAACCACACATAATGTAACATCTAGCCATCGTCTTATCTGTGATTATATTCGCTGCTGATCGGTGGATATTTCGACACGATGGGCAGCAGCTAGCGAGCAGTCCAAAGCTAGCAGAGTGATATGGCTCTGGCTGCAGCTAGCTGGTCGGCTAACTGGGGTAGGAGCTCCGCAGACCCGCATTAAATTCATTTGTTTGGCCTTTTTGAAGCTAGTTTCCGTGCCATGTCATCTTTAATTTAAGCAATATTTTTTGTATGTGTGTTAAGTTAAATGATCAAGGGAATGGCTTACTTTTTGGGATATGTAGGTCACTGAATAACTGACGATAGTTATGTGGGACCTGTTAGCAGGAACAGCTGGTTAGCACGGCAGCTAGCTGGGTGAGGAAGTTTTATTATTATTATTTATCAGTCATTTAAAACAGAAAGGCAATACATATACATGCTTGTGTTGGTGAGGATTACTCTGCAGATTGTGTATGTGAGAATAAGAACAGCGAACACACTCGTTTGACTCATAGGTTTGACTTGCCGTCCGTCTACAGAATAGCTCTTCCGCCGTCCGTCATGTCGTTCATAATTCGCGGGAGTAGAGTGTGACGTCACGTGCAAAGGGTCTATAGTGTTGTCTAGACCTAATCCATCTGTAAAGTGTCCTGAGATAACCCCGGTTATGATTTGACACTATAAATAAAATTGAATTAGAATGGACAAAATGTGTGCTTTTATGGCCAACACCGTTCTCCAAAGGTTAAGCATTCTCAGCCGATGTCCTCAGGACCTTTGTAACATGTGAAAAATAAAGACACTTATATCTGATACTCCAAACCTTAAATCTTTTTAATGATTGTTGTTTGTTCTACAGTGATGATTCGCAACAGGATGATGAAGAGCCTAGCACCTCTTCTGGAGGACAAGATGCCAGCCCCCCTGCTGAAGAGCCTAGCACCTTACCTGCAGGAAAAGATGCCAGCCCCCCTGCTGAAGAGCTTAACACCGCTCCTGCAGGACAAGGTGGCAGCCCCCCTGGTGAAAAGTCTATCACCTCTGCTGCAGGACAAGATGCCAGCCCCCCTGCTAAAGAGCCTAGCACCTCTTCTGCAGGAGAACATGCGAGGGCCGCTGCTGAAGATACTACCACCTCTGCTGCAGGACAAGATGCCAGCCCCTATGCTTCTACAGAAAGAGAGCAGCCTCCCCAGCGTGGGAGAGATCGTAGACAGACTAGACGACGATCTCCTTCTCCACCACACAGCAGGTCACAGGGATCCAGGTCCAAACGTGCACGACGTTTATCAACCACATCCGGATCTCCTCGTAAGCCAAAACCAGTATACTCAGCCACTTCCTGGAAAACTGAGGAAGATCCTGTCGTATGTCCAGAGCAAAGAAAGTTTGTCCCAGCAAGACCCCCCGGACATAAACTGAACCCGGACAAAACGTACACACCGATGGACCTTTTCAAACTGTTTTTCAGCAATGAAGCAGCTCTAACCATTTGTCATCACACAAATAAACAAGCTGCTAAAAACATTGCAAAAGGAAAAAAATATCCATGGACTAACATCACCATGAAGGAGTTTTTCAGGTATGTGGGACTGACTTTCTTTGTAGCATTGGTGAAACTGAGTACGATCAGAGATTACTGGAAAAAAAACACAATTTTCAGTGTCCCTTTTGCAGCCAATATCATGACACGGGACAGGTATCAGGTGATATCTTGGAACATCCACATGAGTGATCCTGAGGAAGATGTTGAGAATGATAGAAAGAAAGGGACACCAGATCATGACCGCCTGTTTCGACTGAAGCTCCTCCTGGACACCATCAAAAATGCTTGCTTAGCATATTACCACCCCAGGCAGAACCTTGCGATTGACGAGAGGATGGTGGCGACAAAGGCCCATACTGGAATGACACAACACATGAAAGCGAAGCCGATCAGATGGGGTTTCAAGCTCTTTGTTTTGGCTGACAGCAGCAATGGCTACACTGTGGACTTTACTGTGTACACTGGAAAGTCACAGTTTGTCTCAGGCGTTGGACTTGCATATGACTCTGTGATGTCCCTGATGAACAAAGAATATCTGGGCAGTGGCTTTCATCTATATGTGGATAATTTCTACACCAGTTCAAAACTCTTCAAGGATCTGTTTAGCCTGAATGTCGGAGCATGTGGCACATACAGAGGCAATAGAAAAGATTTCCCCCACACAGACTCAAATGCGCTGAAGAAAAATGCTCCTAGAGGCTCCATCAGGTGGATCCGTGAAGGCCCACTGGTTTTTGTGAAGTGGATGGACACACGTGAGGTCTCTATCTGCTCTACAATCCACCCGGCATTCTCTGGAAACACTGTGAAGAGGAGAGTCAAAACACGGGGTAGCGAATGGACCACCAAATGCATTCCATGCCCAACACCTATTGGGGAATATAACAGGCACATGGGCGGTGTTGATATGTCTAACCAGCTGATACAGTATTACTCTGTACATCACAAGAGCATGCGCTGGTACCGGACCTTGTTCTTTCACTTCCTGGACATTGCAGCCACAAACAGCTACCTCCTCCACAAGGAGCTTTGCAGAGAGAAGAAGGAGGAACCCATGAGCCACAGGGACTTCCTGCAGGAGCTGACAGCCCAGTTGTGTGGTGTCACAGTTAAAACCCCTCCTGGCCAGACACACAGTAGCCACGTACCTGTGGCTATCGCTGAAATACTTGATGTAAGCAGGAAGGCCTCGTATGGACGAAGGCCCTGCGTAAATTGCAGACAGACCAGGAAGGTCCAACAGGCTACCCCCTGGAAGTGTAAGGAGTGTGATGTGTCCCTCTGTGTCATTGCAGACAGGAACTGCTTTGAGGCATGGCACAGCTAACGTTTTGGACAAAAAGGAACTGGGACTTGACTAAAAGAATAGTTTTTGATCTGTGTTGGCTACAATGTTTGTTTTTCCCCACTGATTAACAAGGCCCTAGTCTGGCTCAACAGATGTACATTGTAGTAGAGTTTTGGCAAACTAAAAAGTAGTCTACACAGGAGTGCGACCAAAATTTGTAAGGGTGCGACTAAGATTTTTCCTAGGTCGCACCGGTGCACCTAACGTCCTTGCATTCGCTGCCTCTCCACGAACGACGCGATATGGTTTATATCGATATGGTTTAATGTTGCGTTACATGACCCATTCCTTCTGTAAATCCGTGCCTGTGTTTGGATCTCTCCTCTGCACAGCCCCGCCCCCATTCACACACACGGGCCGGCTCACCTGCAACATGGAGAGACACAGCGCCGCCGGTCCACATGCTGACATTTGTCTACAGTTTTAATTGTTATTAACACAGCTGTATATTAAGTATGAGAGGGAAACCTGTATTGGTACCAGTGTTTCCGCTGGTAACTATCTGTTATTGCAGCCACCACGGTGAAAAACACAGAAGAAGTTATTGAATGGAACCAACTTTAGTTCGTTGAGTAATAGCGTGTGAGACGGAGCCTGCTGGACCTGGGCAAGAGATGTGACCCATGGCCACATTATCATAGTTCATAAAAATGCAGCGCAGCCAGGGACGATACAGACATTTCATAGCCTACACAAGACGCGTGTAACGCCGCTGACCCGCATTCAACCCGTGCTAGTAGAGCTGGGCGATTTTTTTTCCCCTAAAAAAATCTGTGATTTTTTTATAAAAAACTCGATTTATGATTCGATTTGATTTTTACCCCCTTCCATTTAAAAAAAATAACTGCGAACTGTAAATATATTTTAAAAATATATATTTATTGAATTTAAGGTGCAATATGTAATATTGTATGTAATACTGGCAGCTAGTGGTTAAAATAGTTACTGCACTACCAATTCAAAATACTGGAGAGTCGTCTCCCCCGCCCCCTCCTGCCCAGACTCGAAGTTCACGGAGGTTGCCAGGCTGAGACCGCAGCATTCACAACAATGTTGCTAGACGCTTTTCTCACATAGCCAGACATTACTCCACAGCACAGCAGAGTAGCTAACGTTAGATGCTAGTCTCACATAGCCAGACATTACTCCACAGCACAGCAGAGTAGCTAACGGTAGATGCTAGTCTCACATAGCCAGACATTACTCCACAGCACAGCAGAGTAGCTAACGGTAGATGCTAGTCTCACATAGCCAGACATTACTCCACAGCACAGCGGAGTAGCTAACGGTAGATGCTAGTCTCACATAGCCAGACATTACTCCACAGCACAGCGGAGTAGCTAACGGTAGATGCTAGTCTCACATAACCAGACATTACTCCACAGCACAGCGGAGTAGCTAACGTTAGATGCTGGCTATATTCACAGTCATAAAAGTCCGTGCTCATGCGGAGCTCTGTAACCAACTGACAGACACACTTTTTCGGCTTAAAATGACAGTATGAACCGCTAAAAACACAACAACCTCACTGTCCTCTCCACACGCCAGTCAGGCACACTTCCTCGGCTTAGAATTACAATACGAAACGCTAAAAATACCACTACCTTGCCGACGGAACACACTTCTTTGGCTTAGAATTACGGCAACAATCGCTAAACACACTGCAAACTCCCAGTCCTCTCTTTCCGATTTACAGCCCCCCTCTCGTGGCTTAAAATAACTCACCGTTGTCGGCTCAAGCTGTGGGCTGCATGCCTGGTCCTCCCGGTAACGTTAACAGTTAGCAGGGTTAGCATGGCGGCGTTAGCCAGGACCAGTCGGGATCACTTTACTGGCTGTCTCAATTGTTTTTGCGAGTAACCAACTCGGGTACTCTAGCTATATAATTCAATGTGAGTACACAAATGTTGAAATGACAAAAAATGCCCGTCCCTAGTAGCTGTGATAAATTAGCCTGAAGCTAATGCTTACCTGTTCAGGAGAAAATAAGCCAACTCTGCGTCCTTTTGGGCTCTAAGCTGTCTCCATCTTTCAAATACATCTCCAATATTTACCAGGGGGTTGTTACGTCTCTGGTCACGCAACTGTTAGAAACATGCTGTTTTCTTTTTTTATGTCATGTAGAATCTATCTCCGTTGATCCTGTTAGTTTGTTTGCTGCTTTCATGGCTGTACTACCGTTACAGCTGTAGCGCGCTGGGTTTACGTTTTTACAGGTATATCTGGCAACCCGGCCTGCCTGTCAAACTGGGCCGTTGATAACAACACACAGACCAAAACATAAATAGAAATTCTGTCACGGAATGTAAATTTAAAAAAAAAAAAATACTGACATTAGCATTGTTGTCAGAAAAGATAGTATTTCAGTTTAACATGTTTCCTTAATATCTGATGAGGCATTGGTGTCATTTTTGGATTTATTACAGTACAAATATTACATATTGGACCTTTAAGTAAAGTGCATCAACATAAACAAAATTGCAAAGGCAAACCCTTTCTCTAACTGAAAAGTCAGTGCAGTGTGCAACAAAGATTGTTAAACATCGAAATTATTTATACTGTATTTGGACTGAAAAAAAAAATTCGATTTCCCAGCCCTACGTGCTAGCTTTTCAGTAGCATAGCTCTGTTATTGATCAAGAAGTGCCTAGGCATCCACCACACGTTTCCTGAGCTCTTTTGAAGCTCAACACAGCGGAGCTTTCTTAAAATAAAACTAAAACTGTGCTGCCAATATGGAAAAGTGGGATTTCAAGTGGACAAAAGAGGTGAGCTGAAAAAGACGAGGCAAAGTGTAAACACAGAAACCAATAACCAAAAAGTTTATTATAACCTCACCTTATGGGCTCTCTCATCACTCTCACTCAGGAGCGGTTGAGATAAGTGCGACACCTAGTGGTACAATTTGGAACCCTGATCCGGTCCGGTGTTTTGCTTGATATCAAACCAGTATTACATTTTTTTAATACCGGCCCTAATTGCTGGAATGAAGCCCCGCCCAGAACAGTTGTGATTGTTTAAAGAAATACAAACAACTTGATTGTTTTTTTTTCCCCATCCCAGTATAGATAGGTGGTGTAGCCAGACTTTACTACAGCACTGACACAGCGCTATAGATAGGTTTGATAATGCGAGACTACCAAGGCCTAGAAAAACAAATCTCAAAAGTCCAAAGTCTTGTTCACTATTGTTTTATGTGCGATTTGAATAAATATCTGTGTTTCAACTTTATTTTGTCTTTGTGGTCATATAACCACACACTCATGGGACAGAATATATATTCTGACAGCCCAGTTTTTCTTTAAATAAAATGTATATAACCTGATTGCGTCTGGTATTATCCATGTATAATGTCAGATTGTTTTTCTGCTTGGTGTGGAGATGTGCTAACATTATCAGCTATATATATTTTTTTTAATTGTTTAAAATGTGCAGAAAATACTGCAACTGCAGATTTCGTGTGGCCCTGATTATTACAAAATAGGCAGTAGAGGGTTCTAGCATCCACAGTAAGGACATTCTTGTCCATATGTCTAACTCTTCTGACAGCTGCTGTGTACTTCCTTTAACTGACTGACTTTTCTGTTGGTTATAAATATCCTCATGCGCAACTACTCATGTCAACAAAGAGGTATCTATCAAAATAATACATCATGATATTTAAATTCTGTAACAAAGCAACCAAAATAAAATGTGTGTGGTAGATAGCTTCATTTTAACAACCATTAAAACAATCCTTAAAAAAATTTAGGATGAAGCTATAGCCAGAGGCCAGTTAGCTTAGCTTTGTACAGACTGGTAGAAGGGGGAAACAGCTATTCTGATTCTGTCCAAATGTAACAAAAAGTCAGCCTGCCAGCTACTCTAAAACTGACTAATTCTCATTCTATAGCTCAACTATTTAATCCATACAAAACCTGAAGATTTAAGGTGATTCAGACAGAGAGCAAAGCCATTTTCAATGTGCTCAAATTTGACCGCCGGATCATTTGTGTAGTTTGATATGCCCTAAACAACCAATTCACCAACTTTACAAAGTAGTGAGCCACGAAATGTGTGTGTATTTGTTTAGCCTCTGACTGAACATACTGAACAAAACCTCAGTATGAATATCTCTCCATTTCATTATATTTCAATTCCAACTCCAAAATAGGGCTGGTCAATATGGAGAAAATCAGATCTCACGATATTCTTGACCAAATACCTCTATCGATGTTGCGGCGATATTCTAGGGTTGACAGTTGGTGCTTTAACAAAATATCTTCACGCTTAGATTTTAGATAAATAATCATCAGTAATATGGATATAATGTCTAAGTGGGGACAAGGCAAATAATAGAACAGCTAGAACAGTCTGGTAAGTTCAGAAAAGTGCAGCCTTTAAAACCAGTAAAAGACAGCACTTACGTCATATCACGATATTAGGATATCCTAAATCTAAGACGATATCTAGTCTCATATCACGATATCGATATAATATTGATATATTGCCCAGCCCTACTCCAAAATATTTTAATAATTGTAATTTCCCCTCTGGGAATCAATAAAAGTATTTTATAATATAGTACATAGTATATAAAAATATTTGTCTACTTCTCATTCCACCGACACAATTCAGCTTCAGCCCTATCTCAGCTTCTCCCAGCTCTCTCTACTCCCTCAGCCATGGACCAGACAGATACTCTACCTATCCATCATCACAGTCAGACAAGAGAGGAGGGAGAATCCCAACATCTCCACTTCAACAACAGAACTCAGAGGTCACTTCCTCAGTGCTCTCCAATCAGTGGTGGGAGAAGCGTTTAGTAAAAGTACTAATACCACACTGTAACTCTATTACAAGTAAAAGTCCTGCAGTGTAAAATGATGTATGTATAATCAGGAAAATGTACTTAAAGTATTAAAAGTACTCAATGCAGAAAAATCCTCCCTTTTTAGAAACTGGAAATAATGAAAAAAGTTCTGTCAATCAAGTCAGTGTTTATTGGTCTAATCATTTCAGCTGTACTTGTAGGCCTGTATATTGTTGGGTAGTTTATTTTCTTTTGTGTGCAAAAACTAGTAACTGAAGCTGTCAGATTAATTTAGTGGAGTAAAAAGTACAATATTTCTCTCTGAAATGTAGCGGAGTAGAAGTAGAAAGTAGCATGAAAAGAAAAAACTTAAGTAAAGTACAAGTACCTCAAATTTGTACTTAATTACAGTACTCAAGTAAATGTACTAATTTACATTCCATCACTGCCTGAAATCATACACAAATGATAAACGAGAAAGGTGACAGAAAGTGAAGAACACAGTAGACCCCAGTAATACCAGAGAGAGTAGTTGCAAAGAACTGACACTGCTTGTAATTTATCAACTTTAGTTAAGTTGATGAATTATACATTTTCCAATGCCTGAGTGGGCTTATATCAAGCTTTCTGTACAATCAGATGGCACTGTGCTGTAATACTACAAATGTTGATACATTAATACCAAAGATAGGAGTTATATTGAATAATTAGTGAAGCTAAAGTGTATGACATGAATACATGAAAATGTATAGCTTCAGCCAACGTCCAATTTCAGGTAAAGAGTCAGATATAAAGTAAATAACTCTACTTCTACAATAGTTTTGTTTGGTGCATAAAGTAATATTTCAGACTTTTTTTTTGTTATGGTTCAAAATCGGAGTATCCAGTCACTTTTTTTGGTCTGAGCTAGCTGTGTTGTTGCTGTATTAATACTATAAAATAATATAACTGCTAAGATCATGTGAAGAAGAATTATTATAAGCTAAGGCGTAATTTCCACTGGGGACAGAGGGGACAATGTTGTGTGCATATAAGAGAAATGTGAATGTGAATTTTCCTGAAAATATTGTAACACCTCATTACTACTATGATGTGTAGTTAAACATAACAAACATCTACGTGATAAGATATATGAGCTAGCATGGTGATGGAAGGGATTTTAGGTTTGAGTAAAAAATGAGGGAATTTTTTCTTAAATATACAGCATTAGATATACATGTATTTAGTCTGAAGTAAGCTGTATGAGCCCTGATGTTACACACTCTAGCCTACAGTGGGTGGCGGTATGCAGCACCTAGACATATAGTTTGCGATCCGCCATTAAATCAGAGAAGAAGACGAAGAGCCTTCACCAAATATTCCAAAGAATTCTCTGAGCACACTTTGAAGCGCTAGCTAACTAACTTCGACTGGCTGCTTTTGAGACATTTTATTCCCTTTTTGCTTGAACAAAATGGTATCGTTCACCCGATACAGCACAAAAGAAGAAGATACATCAGAGGAGGGGGAGCTTGAAAGTGAAGACGATGGAGACTCAAGAGGAGAGAGTTTTCTCACAGACGAAGAGGAATTTGTTCCAGATGAGGATTTGTAAGTGCCATTCATTTATTTACAGTAGCGAAAATATGTACATGGATAGTTTTTATATTTGGTGATCTTTTGGGCAGAGAGAGAGAGAGAGAGAGAGAGCTAGAGAGAGAGAGAGAGAGAGAGAGAGAGAGAGAGAGAGAGAGAGAGAGAGTGTGTGCATGTTTTTAATAAGGTAATTTACCTACACCATTGCAAAATGATTGCAAAAAGGGTATGGAATTTCAAGAGTGTGAGTGTAGGTTTCCGGACAAATAGCGTCCATTCGGCTACTTTATTATATTATTAGTTGACTCTATTAGCATGTTTTGATTTAGTAAGTTGCGATAAACAGGGTGTGTACATTTTACCACTCGCCTCCGATTCAAAACAGTGTCCTGCCCCCCTCCCACATGCTCGATGAAAGCAGCAACATGCACATCCAGTTACTTTCATAATAGATACCGCATTGGCCGCTGCTATTAAAAAATGTAAACGTAGATACTGCTTCCGGCTTGTGAGAAGCTTCCAATGGGGTACTGCATAAGGCGGGAAGCCCTGTACATTCCAATGCGAGTGCTCAAACGCGCATAAAGCACAAGGGGCTCTTAATACATCCATGGGCTTTATGCACAAAGCGTAGTTCCTATGGCGCCATTTTGTTGCTATCAAGCCATCCCCCCCCCCGTTAGCATCCCATTGACTGCCATTCATTGTGACGTCACTTTGACAGCGAATAACCTTACATCTGAACCTTTTTAAAGACTTAATTTGTCCATTGTTATTTCTAAAGAAACAAGACAATATATAAAAGGCTCATTTACCCCGTATCTCATGTTATGGCTCCATAGACGTTTTTTTTTTTTTTTTTTTTTTTTTTTAAATAGGCTAACAATGTGTCATAACCACGTGACACTGTCACATATAGTAGAGACTTACATTAGGTGTTTAAGTTTAATTACTAATGTTAACCCTTGTACTGACTTCGGGTCACATTGACCAGTTTTACATTTTTGTTTTATATCACAAAATATTGGACGTAGAAATAAGCGCTGAAAATGTGTAGAAGAAAAATTTAACAATTTAAAACCTTGGAACAAGCAAAAACAAACAAAGTGTTTTTTCAAGGTTGACGGGAAGACAACATAAGAGTTAACTAGCATTTTAGTTAGCAATGATTAGCCTGTGCCCATGTAATCTCCTTACATACCTATGCTCTCCGTCTCTGCAAGATTGGGAATGATTGAGATTTCTCTTGGCACAGCTACCAGAAGACTTCCAACTTTCAGACAGGTTGCTCATCAAATTTACGTCGTCTTTCTCAGTTCGAGGCTGCGCAGTAACGCTCAGCGCTCACCGGAAAAAAGTGCTTCTAATATCCTTCACTGGTCTCCGTCCAGAGCAACTGGATCTGTTGGTCCATTTTATATACATGGATGCTTCTCTGCCGCTGACATCTTGGGACGGACACCTGAGTCTTTCTGACCATAAAGACTCCCAGAAAAAGCCAGACCTTTGTGCGACTTTTGTCCTGCTTTTTGATGGCCGTGCAAAATAAATGCCAAACTGAGCAACATAAAATAACATTTCCAAATGACAAAAGGTGTTTTACAATATGTTACTGTCACGAATGTGTTGAATTTCATATTAGACACGATAACAGACGTAAGTTACTGTCCCGATAAAGTATGTTTTACTAAAGTAATTAATATATAGGAATGTCACAGACCAAAAATCTAGTAGACGGTAGGCCTACCGATACCACGAAAAGTACACAGTACTCAATACAAAAGTTGATACTGGGGTATAGGGCTGCACGATATGAGGAAAATATCTAATTGCGATTATTTTTGACTGATATTGCGATTGTGATATGATTCATGATATTGGAGTAGGGCTGAAAGATTCTTTTATTTTTTTTTTTTACCAATATTGCGATTTAAAATGCGATTATTTTTTAAGTATTATTTAACAAAGACAAACAAATGATTGTATAACTAACACAGTATTAGATGGATTAAACAAACTTGTCCTTTACATATATATTGATTAAATTAGGTGATGCATGAATTTATAAGAATGACATTATTTATAAACTACTTTAATCATAGTGACTGATTTGTTGAACGTCCAGCCTTGTAATAATTACCATGACAACATAAAGCACTGACAAATAAGCCTCTGTGAACTTGACTGGACAGTCTTTAAATATGTCTATGTGCACAACGAGTTCGGTACTTATTTTTCTACAGTACCTTAGGTACCAGGGAATGCAATCCTACTGGACCTCACATTTGCAATTTTAGAACAATGAGCAGGGAGTCAGGATGTTTTTTCTCTACGTTAGTTATCTGGTCGGCCAGGTGCAGTAAAGCCTCCCTAACACAGGCCTGAGGCGGAATGTAGACACGACCAGAATAAACGAGGAAAACTCCTGCTGTGAATAAAAGAGTTTGCAGATTATGAATAATGTCTCTAAGTGAGGGCTGCATGATTTCTTCAGCACTGTGACATCTGTACACCAACCTTCGTTTAGGTAGAGCCAGAGTCCGCCTCCCCTTGTTTTTCCCGTGAGCTCCAGTACGCGATCCGCCCAGGAAAGATTGAATCCCGGCAGGTGAAGTGCGCTGTCCGGAATGCGCGGGGTGAGCCAGGATTCGGTAAAACGGAGGGCGGCAGATCTGCAGAAGTCCGAGTTAGTTCTATTGAGGAGCAGCAGTTCATCCATTTTGTTGGCCGTAGAGTGGACATTCGCCAGGTGGATAGAAGGGAGCGCAGTGCGAAAGCCCTGCTGTCTGTTTAACCAGCGCGCTTCCCCCTTTCGGTGTCTCCGGTAGATCCATACAGAGCTGCTGCTCCTCCTACTAATAACTCCGAGAAAGTTCCAGGTTCAATAAAAAGAGGTGGAATAGTATGAGCAGTTGAAGGTCCAATATTTAAGACCTTAAACAGTTTTAAAAAAACAACAACACAAAAAGCACAATTCTTAGTTTTGCGTAACGTTAGCTTCGGTATGGCAACCTGACTAAAATATGTGCGGAGGGCATGACGTACCGCTGAATCCAGTGTATTTATCAAAGCAGTCACCCCAGGCTTGGTCACAGGACTGAGGTGCATCCTTTTTTTCGTGATAAACTTTTACTGCTTGAGTAATTTCCACGTTGTGTTACTGAAGTATGTTCATATGGAGTTACGCGATCAGTGATCCCTGTCGGGTGGCATTTCGCTTACTTGACAGTTGACAGCCTGGTGTTTGGCTTTTTAGCCATGCAACTATCATACATGGCTTTGTGGTGGTTTTTTTAAGTGGTGATACAGGTTAGTGGCGTTGCCCCGTGAGATAGCAACATTAGCAAGGCACGTTTTACACAATACGTGACGGTTTGCAGCAACTTGTCAAGTGACCGGGGGTGTAATCGCAGCTTCTGCGATTAGTAAATCTAATTTTAACATATCGCAATTTAATTGCAAATGCAATTAATCGTTCAGCCCTACTGGGTTGTGTAAAAAAACAAAAGAAAGTACTTAACATTAATTCCTTTATTTAAACTTTTTTTTGTGGGGGGGACGACACTTTTCTGTTTGGAGTGAAAGGAGAGCGTGATTTACATGTAATCTGGAGAAAACAACCGTTTTCTGGACCCACAGCTGTGTTACAGTAAAGCCTGAAGCTGAATGCGTTCAAGCCGTCAGTGAGCAACGTGCACAGAGATGAGGGGCTATTCTCTACTTTTTCGTGCTGGTCGGCGTTCTTCTTCTTCTACAGCATTTAGCGGCAGACTAGAACATTTGCAATTTTAGGCGTATTACCCCAGTCAGGTCCAGTAGGATTGCATTCCCTGGTACCTAAGGTACTGTAGAAAAATAAGTACCGAAGTTGCAGTTTTTGCATTGATTACAAAATTACGTCGATCTCAATAACGTGCGTCGGAATAAAGGAAGGTCCTGACACACCAAGCCGACGCCTGGGTCTAGTGGCGACGACGGCCAGTGCACCTAATGTAGATGATCAGGCTTTTTTTTTTTTGATTTGAAAAAGAAATCACAAGCTATAGGGAACCACAATATTGGTCTAGGGTGCGATTTCAATTTGATAATGGATCCTGTTCTGGACTAGCCTGGATACCAGCTGAACTTAGCCTCGCCCACAACATTTGAGGTCAGGAAGTTCATATTCTGACTAGAATCTGAGTAGGACGACATCAGGCTAGTTCTGGACTACAGTGGGGTGCAGCACGCAGGGCTCCCAGAGCCTCGCTCACATTACAGAGGATGAGTAAGATTTTAGTTGTGAAAAATAATACAGCATCTACAATACTTAGGCCTGTTTATTTCAGAAGGTCTAAAGGGAAATACTAACATTCTCTCTATCCAAGGAGAGAGAGAGAGCGGATGACTGTTCACTTGAGTTCGTGGAGCAGATCATCACATTCACTAATGTGGCTGGTAGTTTGAGCAAAATCACCCGCCATTGCACAAAAATAATTCCCTACATGTTTACAATCGGGTTGACAAATTCATCAAAATATATCCCTGCATATGGATGAATATATGATGGAATAGTGGAATTATTATATATAATATATATTATTATTATATTACTGATTTCCTTTAACGCCCACATAAAACAAATCTCAAGAACAGCCTTTTTTCACCTGCGTAACATTGCCAAAATTAGGCACATCCTGTCTCAAAACGATGCAGAAAAACTAGTCACATACATTTGTTACTTCAAGGCTGGACTATTGTAATTCCTTATGATCAGGGGTCTGTTCCACAAAGCAGGTTTAGTGAAAACTCTGAGTTTGTTAACCTTGAGATGAGGGAAACTCTGGGTTTTCCGTTTCAGAAAGAGAGGTAACTTAACCTCAGAGTCAGTTACTGTGGTAACTGAGCCTGTGAACCTAACCTGTTCGGGAGCAGGTTTTCTTCAAGAAACCTTGAAGAAACTCGAGGTTTATTCTCTCTCATTTCCTCATTCAGTCATTCAGTCTGTATCAGGCGCATTTTAATGCAGTTTGTTATCTGCATGAATAAAAAAACGTATTGTTAGCCAGATTATAAAATGTTTGTCATGTCCTTTTGTCGACGATCCCGTTGATGAAAAAGCTGTATTACTTCACAGAGAGTTTACGTTTACGAGTTGATTGAACCAACTCATATCAGCTGTTCTGGAACCGAAAACTCCATCTCAGGGTAAATCAACTCAGACATCAGGGTTAGACTCAGAGTTTGTTAAACCTCCTTCCTGGAACGGACCCCAGGTTGCTCAAACAAGTCCCTTAACCCTCCCAACCCCAAATAGCGCTGGCAGGTTTGAAAAAGCATGTTTTGATAAAAGATCGCAGAAAAAAAAAAAACACTACTCTAGAATCTAAAATAAAACATATTGTTTTTCGGATTCTCAAAATTCTGACCATCCATTAACTGCAGCCCACAGCATCAAACCACAGCACAGCCTAGTGTTAAGCAGTGGTGGAAGAATTATACAGATCCTAAGTACTAATATCACGCTGTAAAAAATACTACCTTAAAACACCTACAATGTTACTTAAGTAAAAGTATATTAAGTAAAAGTTATCATCATCAGCAGGAAAATGTACTTTAAAAGTTTTTCCTCGCCACTGTCGCACCAAATTCTTGCTCTTGGAGGGAATTGTTGGGTCTTTGTAAAGTATAGTGTTGTCTAGACCTAATCCATCTGTAAAGTGTCCTGAGATAACCCCGGTTATGATTTGACACTATAAATAAAATTGAATTGAATTAGAATGGACAAAATGTGTGCTTTTATGGCCAACACCGTTCTCCAAAGGTTAAGCATTCTCAGCCGATGTCCTCAGGACCTTTGTAAAAAAATAAAGACACTTATATCTGATACTCCAAACCTTAAATCTTTTTAATGATTGTTGTTTGTTCTACAGTGATGATTACCAACAGGATGATGAAGAGTCTAGCACCTCTTCTGGAGGACAAGATGCCAGCCCCCCTGCTGAAGAGCTTAACACCGCTCCTGCAGGACAAGATGCCAGCCCCCCTGCTGAAGAGCTTAACACCTCTTCTGCAGGAGAACATGCGAGGGCCGCTGCTGAAGATACTACCACCTCTGCTGCAGGACAAGATGCCAGCCCCTATGCTTCTACAGAAAGAGAGCAGCCTCCCCAGCGTGGGAGAGATCGTAGACAGACTAGACGACGATCTCCTTCTCCACCACACAGCAGGTCACAGGGATCCAGGTCCAAACGTGCACGACGTTTATCAAGTGGCTGGACCAAAACCACATCTGGATCTCCTCGTAAGCCTAAACCAGTATACTCAGCCACTTCCTGGAAAACTGAGGAAGATCCTGATGTATGTCCAGAGCGAAGAAAGTTTGTCCCAGCAAGACCCCCCGGACATAAACTGAACCCGGACAAAACGTACACACCGATGGACCTTTTCAAACTGTTTTTCAGCAATGAAGCAGCTCTAACCATTTGTCATCACACAAATAAACAAGCTGCTAAAAACACTGCAAAAGGAAAAAAATATCCATGGACTAACATCACCATGGAGGAGTTTTTCAGGTATGTGGGACTAACTTTCTTTGTAGCATTGGTGAAACTGAGTACGATCAGAGATTACTGGAAAAAAAACACAATTTTCAGTGTCCCTTTTGCAGCCAATATCATGACACGGGACAGGTATCAGGTGATATCTTGGAACATCCACATGAGTGATCCTGAGGAAGATGTTGAGAATGATAGAAAGAAAGGGACACCAGATCATGACCGCCTGTTTCGACTGAAGCCCCTCCTGGACACCATCAAAAATGCTTGCTTAGCATATTACCACCCCAGGCAGAACCTTGCGATTGACGAGAGGATGGTGGCGACAAAGGCCCATACTGGAATGACACAACACATGAAAGCGAAGCCGATCAGATGGGGTTTCAAGCTCTTTGTTTTGGCTGACAGCAGCAATGGCTACACTGTGGACTTTACTGTGTACACTGGAAAGTCACAGTTTGTCTCAGGCGTTGGACTTGCATATGACTCTGTGATGTCCCTGATGAACAAAGAATATCTGGGCAGTGGCTTTCATCTGTATGTGGATAATTTCTACACCAGTTCAAAACTCTTCAAGGATCTGTTTAGCCTGAATGTCGGAGCATGTGGCACATACAGAGGCAATAGAAAAGATTTCCCCCACACAGACTCAAATGCGCTGAAGAAAAATGCTCCTAGAGGCTCCATCAGGTGGATCCGTGAAGGCCCACTGGTTTTTGTGAAGTGGATGGACACACGTGAGGTCTCTATCTGCTCTACAATCCACCCGGCATTCTCTGGAAACACTGTGAAGAGGAGAGTCAAAACACGGGGTAGCGAATGGACCACAAAATGCATTCCATGCCCAACACCTATTGGGGAATATAACAAGCACATGGGCGGTGTTGATATGTCTAACCAGCTGATACAGTATTACTCTGTACGTCACAAGAGCATGCGCTGGTACCGGACCTTGTTCTTTCACTTCCTGGACATTGCAGCCACAAACAGCTACCTCCTCCACAAGGAGCTTTGCAGAGAGAAGAAGGAGGAACCCATGAGCCACAAGGACTTCCTGCAGGAGCTGACAGCCCAGTTGTGTGGTGTCACAGTTAAAACCCCTCCTGCCCAGACACGCAGTAGCCACGTACCTGTGGCTATTGCTGAAATACTTGATGTAAGCAGGAAGGCCTCATATGGACGAAGGTCCTGCGTAAACTGCAGACAGACCAGGAAGGTCAAACAGGCTACCCCCTGGAAATGTAAGGAGTGTGATGTGTCCCTCTGTGTCATTGCAGACAGGAACTGCTTTGAGGCATGGCACAGCTAACGTTTTGGACAAAAAGGAACTGGGACTTGACTAAAAGAACTGTAAATAGTTTTTAATCTGTGTTGGCTACAATGTTGGTTTTTCCCCACTGATCACCAAGGCCTTAGTCTGGCTCAATGGATGTACATTGTGGTAGAGTTTTGGCAAACTAAAAAGTAGCCTAGATTGGCAACCTGTGCCATCACGGCACTAAATCCAACTTGTATCGCAGGCGGTGTTCGCCAGTAGCGTTACTAGTTTAACCTCTTCTCAATAGCGTCGCTGTTTTCTGAATCACATAGCTTTTCAGTAGCATAGCTCTGTTATTGATCAAGTAGCGCCGTAGCATCCACATAAGTTCGTACGTTTCCCCGAGCTTTTCTGAAGCTCAAACACAGTGGAGCTATCTTGAAATAAAACTAAAACTGTGCTGCCGACAAGGAAATGAGAACTGCCACCATGTGGTCTTGAATCACTACACTCTCATTATGGGCTCTCTCATCACTCTCACTCAGGAGCGGCTGAGATAAGTGCAACACCTAGTTGTAAATTTTGGAACACTGATCCAGTCCGGTGTTTGGCTTGCTATCAAACCAGTATTAATTAACACCAGCCCTAATTGACCGTTCACTAAGCCCCGCCATCCTTAGTTACTGTTGCTACGCCTGACAAGCTTTCGTGCCTGGCACGTCTATTATAGTATGTATGCACCGGTGTCAGACATTCCCAAGGAGATAATTAGTAATTTTTGGCAAACAGGTGAAATATCTGAGAGAGCAAGACAAATGGGACTGCAGTATGCATTCGAGGGATATATCCACGACAAAATATGCAACCGATTAGTGAATAATTTCATCAAAATTGAAGCTAAACCCTATAGGTCATGCCTCATACGCTGACTATTCAAATGGAAACACACAAATTGAGGAACAGCTATGTTCATGCACAGCAGGGGAAGTGAAATTTGAAAATAATCGAATAATTAAAGCTGCGAGCAGCGATGGACGGGCCCTCGTGCCTCTGCGCGCGTCGGGGTTACCGGCGGACGCCGCTCCTTGCGGACGTGCATTTGCGCGGCAGTCAGACGCCAACAATGAAAAGGGAACTCCCTGCCAAGTTCAGCGATACCTCACACAAGACTCTATATCATAGGGTTCATTAGCTGTGAAAGGGGGCGTGGCCAAAGTATAGGGGGCGGGCCAACCCTTTACCAATAAAAAAATAAGTCTCTGCTGAGTTCATTGATACCTCACAAAAGACTACCAAAAACGGGTTACCATTTATGAAATGGGGCACAGAGAGGCGGGCCAAACCTTTACCAATAAAAAAGAGTCTCTGCCTAGTTCATTGATACCTCATACAAGGCTCTACCTTAAACAGGTCACCATTTATGAAAGGGGGCGTGGCTTAAGCATAGGCGGCGGGCCAAACCATGACCAATGAACAACAAAGTCTCTGCTGAGTTCAATGACACCTCACACAAGACTCTACCTTAAACGGTTCAAATGTTATGAAAGGGGGCGTGGCCTGAGTAGTTGGGCGTGTTCATATTATAGGGGGCGGCTCAGTATCACATGTAGACCACACATTCTGAGTTTCATGTAAATCGGATGATGTTTGTCATATAAGGAGCATTTCCTGTTGCCAGCGGGGGGCGCTATGACCAAAAGTCAATTTTGGCATGTAGGTGTCCTCAGACCTGGACCCTTGTCAATCATGAGAAATTTTGGGCAGATACGGCAACGTACACTCAAGTTACAACAACTTCTTTGTTCATCGATAAACACTCAAAATGTCCGCCACGCCCACACCGTCTGACAAAAAGTTTTTCTTTTAATAACTTTTCATCTTTAAGGTGTTGATATGATGCAGACCAAGTTTGAAGTCCATCCGATGAAATCTCTAGGAGGAGTTCGTTAAAGTATAGCACCTTGACTTTTAGGCCTACTTCCTGTTGCCACTAGGGGGCGCTATGAGTTTGAGTAAATATTGTCCAGTAAATGTCCTCACAGTTGGAGTGTTTTGAATTCTGAAAAGTTTCGAGCCAGTTGAACAATGTACACTTGAGTTACACCCACTTCCTGTTTCGGCGGCGAAACGCACAAAATGGCCGCCACGGCGTATGACGAAAAGTTTTTCTTTTAACAACTTTTCATCTTTAACGTCTAAGAGGGCACAGACCGAGTTTGAAGTTGATCGGATGAAATCTCTAGGAGGTCGACACGACAGGAGTACGACATGTGGAAATGGCACTAATTTCGAACTTTGAATTCTAAATGGCGGACTTCCTGTTGGGTTTAGGGTATGGCTCTAATGAAGTTTTATATACATCTTGACATGCTTCATATGTGTACCAAGTTTCGTGAGTCTACGATAAACGCACTGCAGGGGCTAAATTTTTTATGTTTTGTAGGGGGCGCTAGCGAGCCATTTTTGTGCGCCTATTCCCGAAACCCTTAAAATACGTAAATGTTCCCCAGACTTGATGCGACCGCCAATTTTGGTGAGTTGTTGAATATGTTAAGCCCCATAAAAAGGCGATTAATTTGCCGTAATAATAATAATTCCTTCAGTTTCAATAGGGCCTTCGCCGCTGTCGTCGCTCGGGCCCTAATTATAAATCAAACAGCTTATCCATAAATCTTGTGGAATAAAAACAAGACATTAGCCTGAACACTTTGCAATGATAACATTCTCCTGCTTATATTTTTAGCGATTAACAACATTCTGAAATATATTTTAAAGTATGTCAGTGAGCCTCCGTCTTGCCTTTAATCATCTTAAGGACAATTCCGGCGCAAAACGAAGATAGTTTAGAAAGACAGTAGCTCCCAAGACGGCAGCTGCCTGCATACGAGAATGTGACTGTCTTTATAATCTCTTTTTAATAAACTGTCTGTACACTTACAATGTTCTTAATGCTTCGGTTAACATTTAGGGACCCTCATTAGGCTACCGTTGAAGTGTGGTGATATTTTTAGCCTTTTATTTGAGCCGATTTTTGTCTTTACTTTCCCTGTGCCCCGAATACTATCGTTGTAAGCTAATCAGCGGTCCGCGCTAGCTTGTTTCAAGCTACAAACACATTAGATTAGCATGAAAACATGTCCCAGAGAGCAATCGAGTGGGTACACATCTGTTATCCGCTAGGTTTATTTTGCGCCGGAATTGTCCTTTATTTTACGTTCAAATATATGCATTATGAACAAAGAACATAATTATTTCCAAGCAATGCTGTGCTGAGTTAGCTACCTAGCTAACATAGCGTGTTCTTGCCTTGGAGCAAACGTACGTAGGTGTTTTTGTTAATCTTTCGACATTTAGCCTCCCACACTGCTTGATCCACGCCCGGCATTTCTCCCCTTGGGTTTTAGGTTTCGGGAAGGGAAAAAATTCCACCACCCCATCCAAACTTTTAGGACACCGGATATCAGATTTGCACAATCCATACACACAACGCTTCAGCATGTTTCCCTCGCTCGAAAGCTTGACAGACCTCCCACACCTAGTTATGGTTGCTAAGCCACAATTCGCCTATGGCCGTTTTCGGGTGTGGCTTAGCGAAGGGTCAGTTGCTGGAATAAAGCTCCGCCCAGGACAGTTGTGATTGTTTTAAAGAAATACAAACAACCTGATTGTTTTTGTTTTTTTTCTGATCCCAGTATAGATAGGTGGTGTAGCCGGACTTTACTACAGCACTGACACAGCGCTGTAGATAGATTTGACAATGCGAGACTACCAAGGCCTAGAAAAACAAATCTCAAAAGCCCAAAGTCTTGTTCACTATTGTTTTATGTATGATTGTAAATAAATATCTGTGATTTAACTTTTTATTTTGTCTTCATGGTCATATAACTATACTGACAGCCCAGTTTTTCTTTAAATAAAATGTATATAACCTGATTACGTCTGGTGTATTCATCTGTAATCACAGCGCGTTAATGCACAGAATTTGTGGATTTTGGTTTCATTAATTTGTTACAGTTTTCAGCGGTGATCCAGAATGAAAATCTGCATAATTTAGGGACCGTTCGGTATTTATGGAAAGGACCACCGGAGGAAAATAGGGGAGGTTTTTTTTTCTTTGTTGATGGGAGGGTCATCCATTTTTTTTTAGTCTAGGGGGGAGGATCACCCAACTTTTGTATTCATGAGAACATCAAAATTTCAAAGTGGTTTGTTTGGTGAATATTTATCTATGTAGCTCACATATAAATACAAAACTGCTTTGCTAGCTCCATCGTGTTGTAACTAAGACATCTGCTGAAAAAATAATTGTATTCATTAGCATGATTGCCTACTGTTTAGTTAAAAAACATCCAAAACACCGTACGAAAACATAGCGGACCAGAAGCAAGCTTTTATTTAGAAAAGTCGAAGCTTGCAGACAGCACCAGTCAGGAGGGCATGAGACGAGGGGGGTCTCGAGGCTGCAACCATACCCGACTCAAATATCCTTTCGGCCCCGGTGATTATTTGTGAAATTATGCAAACGACAGCCTTTTCAAGGCATTTGAGAAGGAAGGAGTGGTAGCATGCAAGCTCCCAATGATGCACGTCTGAGAAATCGAGTTTTGGATAATGTTCAGCTTTGGCAGCTTTACCTATGCTAAAATATACAATGACTGAGGAAGCCTAGTGACGAGTCCATAGCAACCAGTGTTGAATTTGTTATTACCCAGTGTGCTTTGTTGGTGTTGGGTCTCAATGTTTTATTGTTTTATTTCATGTGAATACTAGTTTACTAGATGAGTAACTTAGTATTTGAAGTAATGCAGTAATGCAGGAAGTGTGCATTTAGTTTCCATGATTGTTGTGTTTCCACAATGTTAGTGAGTAAATCTACTGAAATGGCCCCCACACCATAACAGAGGAGTGGGATGTGTCAGATGAGAATGCAGAGGTTTAGTCACGTATGTCATGACTGTAAAAAAAACAATGGGCATCTGTACATCTTTGCCAAGCACAAACCAGCACAGAAGGCATCAATAAATTGTTGGGGAGGGTCATCCCTTTTTTTCCATATCATTTTGGATGGTCATACAAAATATATTGCTGGTGAAGGGAGGGTCAGGTCTATTTTGGCTAAAGATCCCAAAACTCCTCCGGTGGCCCCTGAAATAAATAACAAACGTGTTAGCGGACTGTTTTTCTGCTTGGTGTGGAGATGTGTTAGCATTCTCAGTTATATATATATATTTTTGTTTAAAATATGCAGAAAATTCTGCAGCTGCAGATTTCGTGTGCCCTGATTATAACAAATAGGCAGTAGAGGGTACTAGCATCCACAGTAAGGACATTCTTGTCCATATGTCTAACTCTTCTGACAGCTGCTGTGTACTTCCTTTAACTGTCTTTTCTGTTGGTTATATATATAAATATCCTCATGTGCAACTACTCTAGTACTATGTGTGGTAGATAGCTTAATTTTAACCATTAAAACAATAATTTCAAGGAAAAATGTAAGATGAAGATTTGCCATCTGCTCAAATTTGACCGCAGGATCATTTGTGTAGTTTGATATGCTCTAAAAAAACAATTCACCAACTTTACAAAGTACCGCTAGCGAGTGTGTATCTGTTTAGCTCAGCCTCTGACTGAACATACTGAACAAAACCTCAGTATAAATATCTCTCTCCATTTCATTATATTTCAATCCTAACTCCAAAATATTTTAATAATTGTAATTTCCCCACTGGGGACTAATACAAATGAAAGTATTTTTTAAAAAAGTACAAAAATAAATAAATCATATTTTTTCATTGACATAGTTCAGCTTCAGCCCTATCTCAGTTTCACCCAGCTCTCTCTACTCCCCCAGCCATGGACCAGACAGATACTCTACCCATCTCATCACCGTGTGATTGTAAAATCCTGTGCTCCTGCAAAGTGGAACATTATATTTATTAATTAAGCTATTATTTTAAGTCTTAATTTTCTCTCTAAATGGTCTTCATACAGTGACAACAGTCCCACTGCTAGCACTGTATGTTAGTTTGATGTGGAAAGTGACATGAGGGTGGTGTCAGACTCTCCAGGGGATCCTTCAACGGTCTTATGGCCCTCCTCGCCACTGAATGAGGGACCTTGTGTCTTCATCTGTCCCTAACAAGATGGATTATATACATATCATATCAAGGCAGAAACAGCACTGTTGATACGTTATAACATTACTGTTAACGTTACTGGCTGATAATCATCGGCTAATAGCTATGTTACCGAGCTAACGTTCACCACTGAATATTTACAACTTGTTAAGATCGCACATCTAACACTAAAATCTTCTACAGTTAGGATGACTATTCAACACAATAAACAACACCAAAAGTATGCCACAACACATGCAACGTTAAGTTAAAACGCATTTGCCATTTTTTAACTGTGTCGCTGTTAGCTAAGGTTATCTTGCTGATTTGGTGTTTTTGGCAACTGCTGTTGTGGTCCTGCTCGATGCCCACCCATCCCGCCCTGCACTGGCAGCCGCTGCTGTGGTCCTTCTTGATGTAGTGTAAGTGGAAATACTTGAGGAACCTTTGTATGGAACCCATGGAACCGGGTAGGGGGAAGTTTAATAAAGGTGCACGGTACTGACGATGCAGTCACGTCTTCTTTTGTCTCCCAGTTGAACACTTGATGCCCACCCATCCCGCCCTACACTGGCAGCTGCTGCTGTGGTCCAGCTCGATGCCCTGGACTGATAGAACTAACTAACTACTATTTTTTCTAGTCATAGTTCGATTATCTTTATTGCTACTATAATATATATACCCTGCAGTGCCCTGCAGTGCTCTGCTACATCCTGCTACGCCCTGCAGTGCTCTGCTACATCCTGCTACGCCCTGCAGTGCTCTGCTACGTCATCATGAACTACTATTTCTAGTCATAGTTCCATTATCTTTATTGTGACTATAATTGCCACTGTTCATCGTACCCTCAACCGGCACAGTCAGACACCGCCTACCAAGAGCCTGGCTCTGTCCCAGGTTTCTCGCTAAAAGGAAGTTTTACTCACCACTCAAGGTTTCTCAAGTTTTTCCTCGCCACTAAATGCTTGGTCTTGGGGGAATTATTGGAATTGTTGGGTCTTTGTAAATTATAGAGTGTGGTCTAGACCTACTCTATCTGTAAAGTGTCTTGAGATAACTGTTGTTATGATTTGATACTATAAATAAAATTGAATTGAATTGCATAGCACATTACAGTACGGTACCAATATACTGTACGTTATAATTTGCTAAACCAAAGTCCTTACCGATTGCAAATTTAACCACCTAAAATACAGGTGGCTTATATGTTATATGATACAAGTAGGTCTATAGCAAAAAGACCCATGTACTAAGCAGTGGTGGAAAAAGTATACAGATCCTTTACTTAAGTAAAAGTACTAATATCACACTGTAAAAAATGCTCTGTTACAGTAAAACTCTTGCATTGTTACTTAAGTAAAATTATGTTAGCATCATCAGGAAAATGTACTTAAAGTATTAAAAGAAAAAGTATTCAATGCAAAACTAGTAACTAAATCTGTTAATTTAGTGGAGTAAAAAGTACAATATTTATCTCTGAAATGTAGCAGAGTAGAGGCAGAAGGTGACATGGAAAGAAAAGACTCAAGTAAAGTACAAGTACCATAAATTTATACTTACAGTCAGGGTGGGAAATTAACTTTGGCTGGTGGATGCCCAATTTTACCAGCCACATATAGTTTTTACCACACACTTTTTCCGGAATTTAAGTTTATAAAAGAAAGTGCACTAGCATATTTTGAATTGCTTCAATACATTATTATTATTATTATTATTATTAATACATATTTTATTAATATAGGCAAATAAAAAGTGATGTGAAAAAAAGCCTGCAAGACCATATTCTACAGTAATTGTAGGCCTACATGTTTAATGAACAAAACAAAAAATATCTCATCTCTCAGTAACAGCATTAAAGTGTCACTTAAGTCTTCTTCCGAGTCATCATTTTCCTCCTCAGACATCTCCTTTTCATCTTCAAGTTGGGTCTTTCTCTTCTTGGCTTCTCTTTCCAGGAAATCTGGCCTCGTGCTCTGACACTGGCCTGATACCACAGCTGTAAGGCTGAGTCGGGATCAAAGTCTTGATTGCATTTTCTGACGAAATGTAGGTTCGAAAGTAAGCAGTGCTCAAAGTGGGCCGGTACTCACCGGTACGTAGTGCCGGCACTTCTACATTTTACTCTTAAGCGTACCTGCACTTTTTCTTGCATACCGCTACTTCTCGCATGTCAGAGAGATTGACCCTAACGTTACATAAACTACACTACCCAGAGGGCACTACCTGACTCACCTCAGATCTTGACGAATCACACAAGGCAACCAGTTGGCCCACCTTATCAGAAGCTCGCTTAGCCACGGACACTAGTTCGGAAAAGCTGTCTGATGCCTGCAGCCTGACCGTAACAGATTTTTCACTGCTGAAAACCTAGAAACTAAAAAGAAGTGTGTCGAGTTTGTAAGTCGTTACAAGTACTAAAAGAATGTGTGCCAGAGCCAGACACGTCAACAGTGGTCCAAGTCCAACCAGAAACATCAGGTAAGATTCATGAGCTTCAAACTAACGTTAACGTTGATGTGAGCGGAACAGCTAGCGTTAATGAGGAGTCTGCAGCTACCAACCTTAATGCAAACCTTAGTCAATGACACGACGTCAACAATAATGTGAGTAACGAAACACATGGATGGCCTGACTGTTGGTCAAGGGACCAAATGATGTATTTTTGCTGCACGAACAGCTGGCTCATTTTTTAAGATAACAAACTGGGCTGCAAAACATGTAGCAGTCCCGTCACTTGCTGGCCAGACAGAGAGGGGACTAAGCTGTCAAGAGAATCTCACACACACACACACACACACACACACACACACACACACACACACACACACACACACACACACACACACACACACACACACACGCACACAACTTGTTTAAATAAATACATTTATGTTGTTAATAAATAACAATAAATTATTGTTGTACCAGAATATCTCCAGGTTTAGTTTTTCACTGTAGAAACCTCAAATGTCATAATGATTTGCCAATGCAGAGAGTACCGGCACCTTTTTTTCCACTTCAAGCACTGACAGTAAGTACAGTGCATGGACTGGTCGTTGGGAAGGTAGGCCCTCAACAGTTTGTACATTCATAGTTACTGCTGACCCTGCAGCGGGCCTCTTAACACCGGGGATATGTCGCCACATTTTTTAACCGATAATTTTCCTTTCGTCTGTACCTCAGCTCAGCTATATGTGTCATGGCAAGGCAAAGTCATCTGCCACTTACCCGCCATTGGCTGGTGGCGGGTGCTCATTTCCTACCCTGCTTACAGTACCCGAGTAAATGTAATTAGTTACAGTCCACCACTGGTGTTAAGTTTGTAAAAATGTAAACAATTCTTTGTGTGTATTATGTGCTGCCAAAATTCTTTTTTTTCCTGTATTTCCTGTATTGCCACCGTTTATCATACCAACTGCTATAATTATTATGAATCATATTTCTCTATACAGTATCTTTAACTGTGTCTATGTTTCCCAACCGGCTGCGGCAGAGGGCTGCCCACCAAGAGTCAGGGTCTGTCCGAGGGTTCAGCCTGTTTAAAGGTTTAAAGTTTATCCTCGGCACTCTTGCACAAAATGCTTGCTCTTGGGGGGAATTGTGTCCATCTGTAAAGTATCCTGAGATAACCCCTGTCATGATTTGAAACTATAAATAAAATGTTATTGAATGGGCCAGAGGCAACCAAATTTGTGCTTTTATGTATATCAAGCAATATATCAAGCAATCTCAGCTGATGTCCTTTGTAACATGTGAAACATAAAGACACTTATATCTGATACTTCAAACCTTCAGACTTTCTAATTGTTTATTTTGTTCTACAGTGATGATTACCAACAGGATGATGAAGAGCCTAGCACCTACCCTGCAGGACAAGATGCCAGCCCCCCTGGTGAAAAGTCTATCACCTCTGCTGCAGGACAAGATGCCAGCCCCCCTGCTGAAGAGCCTAGCACCTCTCCTGCAGGAGAACATGCGAGGGCTGCTGCTGAAGATACTACCACCTCTGCTGCAGGACAAGATGCCAGCCCCTATGCTTCTATAGAAAGAGAGCAGCCTCCCCAGCGTGGGAGAGATCGTAGACAGACTAGACGACGATCTCCTTCTCCACCACACAGCAGGGCACAGGGATCCAGGTCCAAACTCTTTGTTTTGGCTGACAGCAGCAATGGCTACACTGTGGTCTTTACTGTGTACACTGGAAAGTCACAGTTTGTCTCATGCGTTGGACTTGCATATGACTCTGTGATGTCCCTGATGAACAAAGAATATCTGGGCAGTGGCTTTCATCTGTATGTGGATAATTTCTACACCAGTCCAAAACTCTTCAAGGATCTGTTTAGCCTGAATGTCGGAGCATGTGGCACATACAGAGGCAATAGAAAAGATTTCCCCCACACAGACTCGAATGCGCTGAAGAAAAATGCTCCTAGAGGAAGTGGATGGACACAGGTGAGGTCTCTATCTGCTCTACAATCCACCCGGCATTCTCTGGAAACACTGTGAAGAGGAGAGTCAAAACACGGGGTGACAACTGGACCACCAAATGCATTCCATGTCCAACAGGTGTTCGGGGAACATAACAAGCACATGGGCGGTGTTGATATGTCTAACCAGCTGATACAGTATTACTCTGTACGTCACAAGAGCATGCGCTGGTACCGGACCTTGTTCTTTCACTTCCTGGACATTGCTGCCACAAACAGCTACTTCCTCCACAAGGAGCTTTGCAGAGAGAAGAAGGAGGAACC
Organism: Perca flavescens; assembly: GCF_004354835.1. Lineage (NCBI taxonomy): Eukaryota > Metazoa > Chordata > Actinopteri > Perciformes > Percidae > Perca > Perca flavescens. The sequence continues at coordinate 8,841,121 of NC_041335.1, forward strand.
TACCCTGGAAATCCAGAGTTCTCGTGAGAGCACAATAGTAATTTTTTTGGCTATGTAATATGAACAATGTATGAACAACATGTACAGATATGTGCAATATAGTAGCAGTGACATTATAATAAGTAGTAAGAAAAAAAAAAAAAAAAAATATATATATATATATATATATATATATATACATACATACAGTGTATTAACAGAATATATAATAAGAAAAACTGAATAAATATGGATATACTGAATGAACCATATAGACAGATATGTACAGTATGTACAGTTATGTGCAGTGTGGTAACATTAAAAGAGTAGTAAGAATAAATGTATGTGCAGCATGACTAGTATGAAGAGCAGTAGAATATGACTATTTATAGGTGTAATTACAGTAAAAAAAATAAAAAAATACAATGAACTAAATACAACCAGAAAATAGACAGAACCTCAGTATAAATATCTCTCCATGTCATTATATTGCAATCCTAACTCCAAAATAATATTTTCCCACTTCTCCTTCCACCGACACAGTTCAGCTTCAGCCCTATCTCAGCTTCTCCCAGCTCTCTCTACTCCCTCAGCCATGGACCAGACAGATACTCTACCTATCCATCATCACAATCAGACAAGAGAGGAGGGAGGATCCCAACAACTCAACTTCAGAGGTCACTTCATCAGTGCTCTGTAATCATACTCAAATGATAAACGAGAGGGAAAGGCGACAGAAAGTGAAGAACACAGTAGTTGCAAAGAATTGACACTGCTTGTAATGTAGTGTCTGAGTGTGCTTATATCAGGGTTTATGTGCACTCAAATGTAAATGGACTGCATTTATATAGCACTTGTCTAGTCTTAAGGACTACTCAAAGAGCTATTACATAGTACAGGGACCACTCACCATTCACACACACACTGGTGTCCACAGCTGCCACCACCTGCTCACCAGATAAACATCACACACATTTATCCAATGGCAGGGTTCAGTGTCTTACCCAAAGACACTCCGGGGACCAAACCCCCAACCTTCCGATCAGTAGGCAACCGCTCTTACCACCTGAGCCACAGCCTCCCCTAGCACACGTGGCACTGTGTTGTACTACTACACATGCTGATACATTAGTACTAAGGAATAATATTGAGTTATATTGTGAATAATTAGTGAAGGTGAAGTGTGTGATATGAAATTGTATAGACTGCTTCGTCCAATGTCCAATTTCAGGTAAAGAGTCAGATATAACTAACTTTACTTAGTGCATAAAGTGATATTTCAGATGACTCTTTTTTTGTTCTGGTTCAAAATTGTAGTATCAAGTATTAAGTCACATATACTCATTATAAGCATACTGCATGTAAGAATATGTTACTATTTCCCCCAATTTCATCAGCCAGGCTATGGGATAATATAAAGAGAGCCCATCATCATTTCACCCCAACAGGGTGATGAAGGACTGCATTAAATCAGCCTGAAGTTCAATTCGCAATAATGACCGACTCGCTCTACATTATACCACCTATTACACTGCTCTTCATACACAGGTTACACACTAATGAAACATAAACCTAAACATTAACATTTGACCACTATGTACAGATATAAGTACGCATATAAAAAAGTATATACACTTATATATACACTCACCTAAAGGATTATTAGGAACACCCTACTAAGACCGTGTTTGACCCCCTTTTGCCTTCAGAACTGCCTTAATTCTTCGTGGCATTGATTCAACAAGGAGCTGGAAGCTTTCTTTAGAAATATTGGCCCATATTGATAGGATAGCATCTTGCAGTTAATGTAGATTTGTGGGATGCACATTCAGGGCACGAAGCTCCCGTTCCACCACATCCCAAAGATGTTCTATTGGGTTGAGATCAGTTGACTGTGGGGGCCATTTTAGTACAGTGAACTCACTGTCATGGTCAAGAAACCAATTTGAAATGATTCAAGCTTTGTGACATAGTGCATTATCCTGCTGGATGTAGCCATCAGAGGATGGCTACATGGTGGTCATAAAGGGATGGACATGGTCAGAAACAATGCTAAAGTGTGCCAAGAAAACATCCCTCACACCATTACACCACCACAGTGGTAACAAGGCATGACGGATCCATGTTCTCATTCTGTTTATGCCAAATTCTGACTCTATCATCTGAATGTCTCAACAGAAATCGAGACTCATCAGACCAGGCAACATTTTTACAGTCTTCAACTGCCCAATTTTGGTGAGCTTGTGCAAATTGTAGCCCCTTTTTTCTATTTTTAGTGGAGATAAGTGGTACCCAGTGGGGTCTTCTGCTGGTGTAGCCCATCCGCCTCAAGGTTGTGCGTGTTGAGGCTTCACAAATGCTTTGCTGTACACCTCGGTTGTAATGAGTGGTTATTTGAGTCAAAGTTGATCTTCTATCAGCTGGAATCAGTCGGTCCATTCTCCTCTGACCTCTAGCATCAACAAGGCATTTTCGCCCAGAGGACTGCTGCATACTGGATGTTTTTGTGCGTGAAAATCCCAGTAACTGAGCAGATTGGGAAATACTCAGACCAGTCCGTGTGGCACCAACAACCATGCCATGCTCAAAGATGCTTAGATCACCTTTCTTTCCCATTCTGACATTCAGTTTGGAGTTCAGGAGATTGTCTAGACCTGGACGACACCCTTAAATGCATTGAAGCAGCTGCCATGTGATTGGTTGATTAGATAATTGCATTAATGAGAAATCTTACAGGTGTTCCTAATAATCTTTAAGGTGAGTGTGTGTGTATAAATATATATATATATATATATATATATATATATATATATATATATATATATATATATATATATATATATATATATATATATACACACATACGTACAAACACTTAGTATACAAATACCTAATTAATATTAATGGCAGGTGTAGAAGTAACTAATTACATTTACTGTCATTACTGTCAATACTGTATCAAGGTGAAAAAGATCATGATTAACCCCTTGACGCCTGAATTTATTCACAATTATTTAAACAAAATATTATGTGTGTTTCTGGCTCCAAGCTGATGCTAAATTAAATTGAGATTGTTAATTTGTCTATAGCATATGGAATAGATTTAGGTATGAGAAATTTAGAAATTTAGGTATGATGCAAATTAGCGACAACCGGCATTATGGTAAAATTCTTAACAAAATGGTAAAATTAATAAAACACATAGTAGATTTCATTCATGTCACAAAGTTGTTAGAACTTCTAAACTGTAAATGACAAATACATGGATCTTGCCAACGGCAAGAAAGAAAACACTCTCCTACTCCCTAACATTGACAGTAGTTTCTTTAGGGTTAGGGGTAGGGTTAGGTGTAGGATTAGGTGTAGGTTAGGGGTAGGGTTAGGGTTAATTTCACTTACGTGAACCGGATGTATCTTCCACTCCGACCGGTCCTACGAGAAACCAGTGCATGCAATGTATCGCATGTAAACAAACCGGCATTGGGGGGAATACACACGCTATCTCGCCTGCAGTCGGAATGGAAGGGGTTTGATGCAAATTAGCGACAGTCGGCGTAAGGGGTTAACCATGTGAGCTGGATAGGAGCCAAATCGACTGCTGCAGCACAGAAGAAGTGTGTGTGTGTGTGTGTGTGTGTGTGTGTGTGTGTGTGTGTGTGTGTGTGTGTGTGTGTGTGTGTGTGTGTGTGTGTGTGTGTCTGAAGCAGGGCAGAGCTCCAGAGAAGGGACGCTCTGCACTCAGCTAACACGCTGGAAGAAATATATCTAAATGTGTTTGTTCACTGTCCAAGTGTCGGGAGGGGGAGGGGGGGGGGGGGGTGTCATTACAGGGTTACACCCAGGCCAAGACTTGTATTGAGAGTCTAGGTTAATGGATGTACATTGCTGTGATAAAGCCTGACATCCGGTGCATCTCTCACGCATGGAATAAATTGCATGAAAAACAAAACAGGAGAACATCTATACACAAATAAAAACTTTTCCAGATTTGGGGGAAAATGACATATAGTTTCCAAAAGCTTAATACTTACTTGATGTTTATCAAACTGAGTATATAATTCAGTTTTATGAGACAAGGTAAAAATAAGTTTGTGAATATAACATTTGGCATATGGAATGACATGAATGAGTTATTGTGCCATTATCTAAAAACTGCAAACTACTGTTAAAAGCATATTATTTCTTTTTGTGGGGTGACTAAACAATGAAATCAAACAGAGGCATGCTTTTATAAAGTTAATAAAAAGAATAAAGAAAAGATATTTGACCAATAAAAAAAGGACACCTGAATATAGGAATTGAAAAGTGAAAGTGTATTGTTGCATGTTGTATTTGTTGTAAGAGTAAGTTTTTTTATGACCTACAATTTTGTATGATGTATAATTTGTTTATTTCTGTAATAATATGATATTGTAAAGTAGGGGCAGGACTATATAAGCATTAGTTTGTTGGTGAAATGGGATTGATTTATCTATCAGTTTGTGTTGAATCTTTGTTTTTGTTTAAAAAAAATCTAAAATCAAATCAAAGATAATATCTCTAAGGTAAACAGAGTAGACAGAGTTAGTGGGTTCAAATCGCTATCGCCATCTATTTTGCAAGGGCACCGTCACTGCATTCGGTTGCAGACGGTTGTGATTGGTTTAAAGAAATGCAAACAAGCCAGAGCAATTTTTCCCTTATCCCAGAATAGATACGCAGTGTAGCCACACCATACTCCAGCGCCAACACACCGCTGTGGAGATAGGTCTGTCAATGCGAGACAAGTTAACAATACATAAATGCACAACAATGGAATGAAATTGAGGATGACGTCATTGTGGGGTATGGCACTATTGTACCTGGCTTAATCACTTATTTATTACACCACCCCCGGAGCATTCTAAGTGGCCCAAATAAAACACACTTACAATGTTGTGTGACCCAACAGGTGCGTGCTGGGTCTGGCTAAATGCTAACAATTGGTCGATCCTCCAGTGGTTCGCTGAGGAACTTTTACCTTCAGTGAGGTGTGTGAGGCCTTTCTGCTGTATGTGACAACGTTCCCTAATGTGACTGCAGTTCCTATTTCAGCTCAAAATGTTTGAAACAGGGCTGTCAAAATAATGTGATCATTTCAATTAAGCCACACACAGCCTTTCACTGTGTTTACCTTTGTTAAATTGCCTGAAACCAACACCCGGCTGCTATAGTATAACCATACAGACCTCTTATCCGACTGCTCGGCCACAACATTTCTCCATTCTTGGCTAAGATGGACAGGATAGCGCTGCAGTGTTCCTCTACCTCTGCTCCCCTCGTAGCTTAATCCCTACAGAAGGCTACGGTGAATTTCAGCCTGCATGCACGTTATTGCAAAAAGTTTGTGGACTGCCGAGACGTTTGCTTTTGGTGCAAAGAGTTAAGAGGCTTTAGTTCTGACATCAGAGCTGAAAGCTTTGTCATGGGATGTTGAGCTGCTTTATCACCAAAAACTGTCTATTACACCACTTCTAGTTCCACTTCGCGGGCCTTACCGGCTGATTCAAACAACAGTATTGCCCTGGCATACAAGTGCTTAATAGCAGCTCATTGTCAATTTCATTTGCCAGTTTGTCCAACAACTCATTCAACATGAATTACAAGTCCATTATTTGCATTCCGGGGGAGGTTCACTGACTCTGTAATTACGGCTATGTAGGAAACCCTGCATGTTCAGACACACACGCATTTTCCAAGCCCTGTATTCAGTGACACAGGCAGGCAGTATATAGACAGGGTGAATTAGATAACTGCTTCACTGTGCCTGTGGAAAAGAACATCACACACTCAGCCGGCGTCATGGTACACAAGCTCCACCTGGAAGCTCCATTAGCAGCAGGCTGCAGCAAGTGAAGTGGAAAGCAGCCAATTATGTCGGGAGGAGACATTGAGCTCAGCTGCATAAAATTCCCAAACTGACACATTCATAAGCAGACATATATACAGGCATGCTCGTGGGCAAAAACACAGGACATGTTTATGTACATGCAAACATACTCTCCGTTGTTATACACAGTAATTTCCTTTGAAAGGCCTGAATTGACAGCCATTCACGGATGCTTTGGAGTAAGTAGATTTGGGTAGCAGCACGAGGCTGCCTTACATATACATTTAAAACCCTAGAGTCAAAGCTATACTGGTTTTCTGTCAACAAAAGGTTTTTAAATTCCAAACAAACCACTGGTTAACAGTTTGCCACAACTTAGTCTGGATCAACGTGGTGCATTTCTACGTACCAGATGCCCCGCTGCTTCTGCTCTCTGTGTGTTACAGTTCTCAAAATCCCTTTGCAACAACCTTCGAGCTAGCAAGCTACACACTGCAAATGGCAAGTTTTGAAGAACATTTAAATTGTACAATAAACCAGCCTGCTTTGTTCTTTCGGGGAATTATTGTTAAGATTAAGAGGGACTATGTTTACGGCATTTACTATCTAACTGGAACGTTTTGTGACCGATTGGTAGGGATTGCTATAGACCAGGGGTCTTCAACGTTTTTTAAACCAAGGACCCCTTAACTGAAAGAGAGACGGAGCAGGGACCCCCTACTACATATATTGTATAAAAAAAAAAGTTGCATATTAAACTGGGCCTACAATAAAGTGGAGGGCGGCCTTTATACATACCCTTTTTAGTGCATAGAATACTAAGCTATTAAAATAATAACTGTGGGCATGATTTTATAAAGGGTGAGGCTATTTGCACCCTTAGTACAATTAGCAGTGTATGCTATTCGTACCCTGCCGGTGCACACAGCAATGTGTTCTATTAATACCCTGTCTGGTACAAATATCAATGTATGCCATTTGCACCCCTGTGCATTTACAGTACCTTGGCATATATTTACACACAGTTATCCATACTACTCATGTATTACACCTTTTTGGAATATTATCGCCCTGACATTCTTACCTTAACCATAACCAATCCCACTCCTCTTGCCTAAACCTAACCAACCCAACCAGAGCAGGCATATTCATGAGTCTTCCCCTACCACCCTGCAAAAAAAGATTTGCGTTTGCGGGCCCTAACTTGCACAATTGCATGCAAATTATCCAATCCATAATGAAAAAAACTAGATCACCTGACCAGGGAATCAAACTCTAGACTCCCAGACCAAAGCTCAGTGTTCTAACCACTCACTTAGCAGTTCTTACAGAATGCCATACAACTGTTTACCACTTGGTGTCTTCAAGCCTCGGTTGCTGGGTAACCATACTGTATACAACAAATAGGTACTAACAAACTAACGGTTGTATGCTTTCACTGAAGACAGAAAGCGCAACTGTAACATTCAATTGTTATAAACTTTAGAGACAAAACTCTCCTAATATGCCAGTCTCTGCCGTCACGGAAGATGAACGTCTGCCATGATTTTGGTGCACGCCAGCAACGTGTTTTTGTCGTTACGTCACAGGGTGTGAATAGCTCAGCTGTGTGGCCGAGGCTATTCGTACCGGAACTGTATCTGTGGATGGCTATCTTAGGGCGTTTTTCACACATGAAAGTCCGAACCAAGGTCCGGACCAAGGTTCATGTTTTTGTTACATTGTATACATTTGATCCGGTAAGTTGTGGTTTCACACTGCAGTTTTGCAAGCGCACTAAAGATCTATACGTGACAAACCTACGTCCTGCCGTCATCACATACGTGAGCTACGTCTCCAGATACTTCTAACTGATTGGTTTGTTGAAGGGCTTCCTCGTCCTCTCATATCCTCTCTCTGTGTCGGAGTTTTTCCAACTGACTACTGCTCTCCCCCTACTGACTGCTGCTCTCCCCCTACTGACTGCTGCTCTCCCCCTACTGACTGCTGCTCTCCCCCTACTGCCTGCTGCTGCTCTCCCCCTACTGACTGCTGCTCTCCCCCCCTACTGACTGCTGCTCTCCCCCTACTGACTGCTGCTCTCCCCCTACTGACTGCTGCTCTCCCCCTACTCTCCCCCTACTGCCTGCTGCTGCTCTCCCCCTACTGACTGCTGCTCTCCCCCCTACTGCCTGCTGCTGCTCTCCCCCTACTGACTGCTGCTCTCCCCCTACTGACTGCTGCTCTCCCCCTACTGTCTGCTGCTTGACTGCTGCTCTCCCCCTACTGACTGCTGCTCTCCCCCTACTGCCGCGGCCCTTTTTGTTTTGTTGTGATGTTGAGAAGCAAGACACGGGAACTTTCTTTCTGGAGCATTTATTCAGAGACAAACTGAAACCTACGCTGTACATTTACCACTTAACACATAAACTGCTGATGTATTCTCTGCTCTGATAGCCGACAGCTGTCTTCTCTGAACGCATTCACCGTCACTCTCTCTCACTAAGCACCGTAAAGGAGCTTCCCCGGTCTTGTAACACAAGGAGAGCCTGCCAGAGCTTTTTGTATTTGGTCCAAAAGTCCGAACCATCCAAAAAATGCTTTCACACTATAAACGAACCGGACCATGGTTCAGTTTGGTCCGGACCGAGACCACCTCTTTTTATCGGACCAAAATTTGGTCTTTTGATCCGGACCGCGGTCCGGGGGAGGTTTCACACCTGTAATTTTGGTTCGGATCAAACTAAAAAGTCCGAAAGTCCGGACCAAATGAGGTATGTGTGAAAACGCCCTTAGTGACTACCTTACCTATAGGCCAGTAAACCTATCATCAGTGGGGATTTATATTTGCTAATAAAATGTTGGATTCATGTTAAGACATTTTAACTTTAAAAAACTTTCAAAAATTAACTATAATTTGGTGGCCCCCCAGCAGTGACTTTGAGGACCGCCTAGGGGTCCCGGACCCCCTGTTGAAGACCTCTGCTATAGACAAAGTACACATGGCGATATACTGTCACTGTTAAGAGCAAATTATGTTGTAATGTATCCTGATAATTTAATCTGCTTACGTTATTGTATTGTGTGAACAGCTAACTTCATTTAATATTTTATGTGGCGTTTTCTTTAGGGGGATGCAAATGTTCCACCAAAACAAGTTCCTTCCAAGACTATTTTGCAGAGGCATCGTCGCTGTGTCTGTAATTAGCGTAGCAAAAGATGATTGGGGTTTAAGGAAATGCAAACAAGCCTCGTGTTTTTTCCTCCTATCCCATAATATATGTGTGCTGTAGCCGGACCTTACTCCACATCACTGTGGACATAGGTCTGGCAATGCGAGACTAGCTACAACTAAAAGAGAACCCAGTTTTAAACTCTGTTGCATTCCATGTAAAAATCTGGTTAATATGTAAGACTGTACACAGAATGATGAGTTGTCATGATGGCCTTATGATCAAAGTGCATTGGTAACTCACTGTTAGACCACCTCAGCCCTTCAAATTTCCCAGAAGGTTTCACCACAGAATGAGATCTGGGAGAGACATCCAGCACCCATGCGAACATCCGGTGCCATGAAGTCAGTTAAGCAAGGTGAAGGATGAGTGCAACTGAGGAAAGAGCTTCTTCTCCTGTTTAATTTATGATCTTACAGTACAAAGAAACCTAGCTTGGGCATAGTTTATTTAGAATTCTACTACAAGTCTAATCTGAGTCAGGAAACACATTAAATAAGAATGTAGTCATCTCCAGGTTTGGGAAATGGACAAAAATATAGCAGACGTGAAAAAAAATACACTGTAGAGGGAAACTATGCTGTACCCTGCAGTGTATTATGCTGTGCATTGTTAGAAAAATATTTCTTTGGTATTATTATGCCAATATATATATATATAGACACAGGACAGGTCAGCTGAAGACATGAAAGGAGAGAGAGAGGGAATGACATGCAGCCAAGGGCAGCAGGTCAGAGTTGAACTTGGGCCCACTGCGTCGAGGAGTAAACCTGTTGGTAGACGCCCACTCTACCAACCGAGCTATCTGGGAACCCATTAGCCAATATTTTTACTTGTGATTTGGCCATTATCAGTGTTATTTTAAGCAGTATTTTAATATTAAAAGTTAACTTCCAAGCTTGACCTATTTTCCTTCGTTTTTGTGTCTAAGTGACTGATGGGAACGACTTCGAAATTGGTCCAGTATTAAAGGTACAATATGTAACATTTCTGCTTTAAAATGTCTAAAAACGACCATACCTATGTTATATATTTTTATGAGTTGTGTTCTTACACTATCCCAAATGTTGGGATAAGAGAAATCTGTTATTTTATTTTCAGACACGGCACATTTCCTTTAGTCGCCCAACAGTGGCGTCATATAACCTTTCACTGTGTAGTTACTCGTAACTTCCGTCAGAACACTGGCACCAAGATGATACGTTCAGGAGTAATTGTAAATCATACAATGTCACAGAAAAAAAAAAAACTGTAACCGTAATACTGCTTTTTTTTTTTTTTTTTCATACAGCATCAATTTGATTAATTACATCCCACTTTTTATCACAGTAATACAACAGAGACCTTATCTATTTTGAAAGTTCAATATCAATACCAGCTTAACGTTACTACAATGAATGTGCTAACATTAATGCTAAAGCTTTGTGGGTAACATTATGAGGTTACAACATCGTTCAACACGCTAATAAAGTTATTTTTAGTATGACTGTTTCGACCACAGCTAACAGGACTGAGCTAACCCACAAATAACTTCACTAGTAACGTTAACGTTAGCTGTATAGATAGACAATTAATCTAATGCTAATTTAGCCAGCTAGCACACCCCGGTCTGTCTGCCTCACTCCCCCGGCGCAGAGAGACTCAGTCGGGATGACCGCTGACAACAGCCCCGGGACATATATCTAGCTAGTTACCGTTAGCCCCCAGTCAGCTATCAGCCAGCTACTTTCATTACAGCAACCCCCAGCCAGAACTTATCAATAGTGCCTGGTGCTTACGACGCTAACGGCAGTTTAATTAAACGTCGGGAAACAGACTATATCAGACCCATCACCGAGTCACAACAATTCATAGCGGTAGCTAGCTACATCTCCGTAGCGCTACCGGTGTATGTGCCGAAAATCTCCTCCCTGCCGAATTTCTCCCCCCTTCGCGTTTAGCTGTCTTTACGGTTAGCTAAATTAACCCGACAAAAGGGGGGTTAAGCACCAAAACGTTAAAAAGTTAAGATTACTGAAAAGTGAAGGGGAGATAATTCCGGGCAGCTGGGAGATGTTCTGCTGCTGCACAACAGGCATCGAACGTCCTGGCTCGCTGTCGCGGAGATTTCCCCGACAATCCCCACCCACACCCGTCTCTCAGCCTCGTTTAGTAGCTAGCTAGCGTTACAACAAACCCTGTCCGCCCTAGTGTTGAAACCATCCAAAAGGTGACATTGATATGTGAAATATTTTGTGTTTTAGCTGCTGGCTACTGTTAGCTTGCTGGCTCACTAGCTAACTGGTCAGCTACAAATAAAAATCTAATCAAGAAAAACGTAATTATGTTGGGGAAACTGCAGCTATTTTATTACAATAACATGAATAAACGTAACATGAATAAACTTGAATGGGTAAAGTCGTCCGTGAACTGATGCATTCTAACCATACATCCATGATTCTAACCGGCAGCGAAGGTGTTTAACACTAAAAACTCCCATAATTACACGCAACTTCCCAACGTCATCAAAAGTCCAGTTTTACCATCCATTGTTTTGGTTGAGAGACCCCTAGCGGCAGAAAGTTACATATTGTACGTTTAAGCAAGACCGCTGCAGTCAACAGTGGGGAAACAAGCTACAATGTTATTGAGCACCTTCAATTTACGTCCACTAAAAGTGCTGTTTTACCACTGACATTCTCAGATTATTGTTTAGGTGTATTTTTGTTGAAGAGTAAGATCCTATTTGTTTAACATGAAATATCCCCGAAATTGCCCCCTAAAAACCCACCAGATGACATTTAAATAAAAGTAATTTTATCATCATAAAACACACTTTATTCAAAGTCAACAGAAATCAAAATAAAATTATCAAAAGCCATCTTAGTTCTTCTTTCCACTGTTCCAACGATCACCGCTCTGGTTTGGTTGAAATAAACCCTGAATTCACCCATTTACATGTGGAAATATCATATGAGATCAATATGCTGGCTCTATATACGCTAAAAGTATTGTTTATTTAAATGGCCTCTGGTGGGATAATGATTTCTAAGCTGCTTCTGGTTAAACAAAAAGAAGAGGGGGTTTTAGGGTTCTGACTCTGTGATTAACCGTGCATTAATTGCTTTGCTCTGACGGCTTTTCTTTTATCCCCTGGATATTCTTCTGCCAATTGGTAGAGAGGGGGAAGAAGGGTAAAGAAGGGAGAAGGTGGATATAAGGGATGATAACAAAAACCTAAGTGAAGGGTGAGGAAGGCAAGTTCAATCAGAAAAGGGAGAGATGGCTGGAAGGACAGACAGTAGGGCTGAGACGATATGCTTTTGTCCTAATTCGATTCTTCACGATACATGCGTGCCGATTCAATTTGTATCGCGATTTTCATTCATAGTGATTCTAGAAGTATTGCAGTTCGATAGTATTGAGTATTGCGGTTTTCTTTTCCTTCTTTAACAAAAACAAAAGTTGAATAATACACTTCTAGAGACATTTATAAAAGCTAATTGTTTTCTAAGAACAATGGTCATCACATGTTAGTCTGTCAGTCTGATATTTATTTAATTTGTAAAGAAGAACATAACATATTTTCTCTGCTAGGTATGTTTTTCTAGAAACGGATATGATGTAGTCGCTGTCAGCAGTACCGTATAAACAGAAAATATTTAGGTAAGTCATTGGTAAAAATAAAAAAAAAATTCTGTTTCTGTTTCTTTAAACCAATCAATATCATCTTGGGTGGCCCTAAGCCCCAGATGCAGCGACAATGCCCTTGCAAAGTAGATAGGGGAGATAACGGAAGAGGAGGAGAATGCCTGACAGCTGTCGCATCTCTCAAGTGCCGGATGTCAGGCTTTAGACTCGCACTGTACATCTGGCAAACTAGACTATCTGCCCAGAGAATACAGTAGTGTTTTTGTTGCTGCTGTGTACATTCCTCCTGATGCAGGAGTGCAATTTGGTTTTATTTGTGTTTATTTAAAGGGACTACAACTGCATTTTATTGTGCAACCCTATGATGAAAATGACTAGCCTGGATGCCAGCCGAACTTAGCCCCGCCCACAACATTCGAGGTCTGACTAGAATCTGAGTAGGACCACGTCAGGCTAGAAAATGACAATAAACGAACCTTGAATTTAAGTAGGCCTGATCATGTCCGACACATTTGTCTAGCATTGCGCTGGAGCTATCAGTGATTGAAATCTAACCCTAAACTGTAAATTAAAACGTACAGACGCTCATTAACCCCTTGTGTCAAGAATGAGTACAGCTTAAGTTTTTGTCCTACTAGATTTTAAAGTGACAATAATCAGGGAAACGACTGCGTTACATAGCTATATAAAACAGATAACAAGTCTGAGCCGAAGACATACAATTTACTAAGAATTTGGCAGAAATTTTGTTTAGTTCCTCCATAGGCTTCCTCCATACCTTTGTAGGGATTATGCCTCACACAACTGAACAAAGACTACGCTACTCACATTATCTTTTTTTTGTAATTGCCTGTTTTGATTCATGTTGTTTCAATGACACATGTTCAAGGTTCAAGATGTAGTCAGTATTGCATTGTAGTGATCAGCAACACTATCCATTACACCACGTTTTATGGTTATTTTGTCCTATGGGTGGCAGTAAAAACCTTATTTATTCCTCCTCATCTAAACGAACAATTGATATTTGTTCATGATTGTGGTTGTTACCTAACAATCCCAAAACACTTAATACTTTTCCGCCTCTGACATTACTATTATAACACAGATTCATTCTCATACATGTCCCTGAGGGAGATATATATATATATATACCGGTAATATAGTAGCCTGATGATGCTGATAAAAGCACTGTGAATTTGACAGAGAAGTGGGGAGGCAGACAATACAAAGAAAGGAGAACAGGGGAGTTTGAAAGATGCATAGTCAACTGATGAAGAGACACAGAGAGAGACTGGGAAGAAGGAAGAGAGGGATGCTTGAAGAGGGGAAGCCACAGTGGAGACAGATGGAGGTGTCGCCATAGAAACAAGGGAGGCTCCACTGATCTCATTAGAGACAAACAGCCAGGAGACACTGGCTCAAATAGTTAACAGACTTTGTGTTTCTTTACATACACATATTCATTAGAATGAATCCAGCTAATTCAACTTTTGACAGAGTGCGATGCTCTTGTGCTAAGAGTATTAGATATAAGATATAAGAATTATAATACCTAATGTCTAATGACAACTTGGAAAATTGTCTGGACTACTATTGCGGTGTGTCAGGTTGCCAGCAAAGCACAGGTGTATTTTTTGTCATGCCATGAAAACAGATTGGAACCAAACTAAAGAGTGAATAAGAAAGAAAGAGAAATACTTCATAAATAATAGAATAGTTCATTGTTGTCATACAGAAAGGGGATACAATGCAGAATGATAAATGCAGGAATACTCTCATGCAAACCGAGCGACCTCGACCTCGTTCCGGGAAAAAGAAATACTGTGTAAAAGGTACTCATGACAAAAACAACAGTTTGAAAAAAAAAAATATTGACGAGTGAATCATCGCAGGAAAAAAAACGTCCCCAGTGAGTAGGCTATAGGGCTGGCATTACTCTATATTTTTCTTACTGTCAACAAATCCCATTGGAAGACCAGAAACAACAAGTTAGTCTGTCTCTCAAAGAAAGAAAGCAAGTATTTAGCTCCCTTTCATATCTTGTTATGCAGTAGTGTGCCTTTGTTCCTGTAGAGTGCTTGACATCATAATTTCTTCACTACTAGAACTAGCTTTTAAAAAATCACGAGGGCTTTGAATGTCTGCCTGGATGATTATTTAGCTTTGTTAAACTCACCTGACCTGAGTGGAGAGGAAAACTGCTTTCAAAACAGCTTTGTGATCTAATTTTGTGAGGGGTGATTTTTTTTCCTAGTGTGTGCAAGTGTGTGTTGTGTGCATACTCCGATGCGTTTGTGGGCTCCCAATTCACCAGGAAGCTCTCTGTTAATACAATTCTGCTTGTAGTTAAAAACATTAGTACTCTGAATCTTATGCTAGGGTTTGGAATCATCAGAGGCCACACAATGTGATTATCACGATACTTATGTCACGATACATTATTATTGCGATTTGAAACATATTGCGATATTGCAATTTATTACATTTTTTTTCTAATTTCAAATTATGTCCCCAAAGGAAAACTTTGTCAAAAAAGCACTCCACTCCACTTTCTAGTACTTTCTTTGAAAAAGCAATTGATTTTATTACTCTAGTACCAAAATGTTAAATTCCCACGTGCAATTTATATAATAAGAGATCTATACTTGGCATCCGTGTATTGATTGATTTTTACCCCCCCCCCCCTAATATATGCACACAGAAGATGTAAAATGTGCGATAGCAAGTACATAACATTCCAGCTCATTTCCATGACAACAAATTAATCGGAAATAAGGGTGGGAGATAGAGGGGAGCATGTGGTTTCACAGATGATGAGGTAGTTGCCACACAGTTATGAAAACCATTAACTTGATTGAGGAAAGTAATATCCCATTCAAATACAAGATCACAGCAGCAATATTCTTTTAATTCCCTAGATTTTATTTTCATAAAACATGGTGTACATATTACGCAGGTCACTATGGTTTGACTATACTGAGATAAATTCTACATATGTGTCAAATCATCATCAACCTCTTTGCTAGCAGCTAGAAGTCTGCACGTTTGTGCACCTCAGCTGCTTTAGCAACGTTTTTAACTGCAAGTGACCACGACATTAATTGCAAATTAGGTTGGGGCACAAATTAGCTCGCACACAAAGCCCTGTCTAAGCAAATCCCCCCCTTCATTAATAATTGCAAGAGCAAATTGCTGTTATTGTAAGAATAAACTGCCAGGCATTGTTGCACCCTAAAGCTGCTTTATAATTTGAGAGTCGACTCCTCTGATGTGAGATTGTTCGACAGAACAGCTCATATGCTAGTCTGACATGTAAAGCTGTGTCTTATGTAAGTGACAGCAGAGATTCTGATCTGGAGGAGCTGGCATTGTGAGGATACATTTATGCATGATCGCTCAACACCAGATATCACTCGACAGACAAATATACTGCATAATCCTCGCCCATATGAATCTCAACATGGTAAAGTGCTGCTAGTAGTCACTGCTTCTGAGTAAAATAATAATTTGACATTTTAAGAGAAGCTACACGAGCACAAAATGCTCACCAAAACTAACTGACACTGACAAACTGACTTGGGGCAAGAAAAAATTAGTGAATATGACGTGAGAACAATACACAAACACCAAACACTTTTATATAAATAAAATTAAAGTGGGAGTGAGCGCCCAGTGGGTGCGTTCGCCCCATGTTGGCTGGGTCCTGCAGCGGCACAGGGTTCGAGTCCGACCTGCTGCCCTTTGCTGCGTGTCATCCACTTTAAAATAAAGGGAAAGGCCCCCCAAAAAAATAATCTTTAAAAAAGAATTTAACTTTAAACTCATTTTATTAGTGTTTTTTTTTGTTATTTATTATAATAATAATAATAATAATAATAATAATAATAAGTTTAGAGTCAAATGTCTAAATAATTATTGGATGAATTGCCATGGAATTTAGTACAGACATTCATGTTTCCGTCTGGATGGATGGGGATAACATTCCCCAGTCCTTCCAGAAAAAGTTTTTTTGTGATTATTGCGGGCAAAAATTCTTGATTATGCGACACGTTTTCTTAAAAAATGCTTTCTGCTAAGTTATATATGACTTTTTTGCAACAAAAATGAAACATGAAAAAATATTTTGCGCGGAAATCGACAATTTATGTGGCGAAAGTGCAGCGTATTTGAAAAAAATTCGGTCCCCGCATAAATATGCAGACTTTGGCTGATTATGCATTGAATCATGCGGTCGCATAATCACGCTTTGTGTTTGGCGCTAATTGATAAATTATACCTGCTAAACATCAGCATGTTAGCATTATAATTGAGCGCATGATGACTTTAGCATTTTGCTCAGAACACCTCTGTAGCTAAGCACAGGCTCAAATAGCCACTAGCATGGCTATAGACTCTTAGGCAACTCTTAGAAAAACGACTTGAGCGTAGTGTGAAAAAAACACAGCCCTCTCATTCATTTGAATGTGCATCTTGGGGCTCTAGCCAGAAAGTCATCAATCAATCACTTTTTATTGGTCACATGAAATTATACGAGGTACAATTCCAGTGAAATGTTATCCCATCAGCTGCTTCAACTTGTGCATGATTCATCATAAAGCAGAGAGTCACCCGGTTCAATGGCACTGGCATTCCAGGATCCAGCCAAGTCTCGGTAAAACCAAAAACCAAATGAGGCCAAAGGCCACACAGCTCACCGCCCGACGCCTGCACACTGGCTAGCGGGATGTCCAGCAGAGAAGTCAGTGTTACATTATTTCATAATTGCCTCAGTTCCGATGCAGAGATGGTCTTGCTTGTCCATGTAGTTGGGATCGTACAGTAGCCATAGGTTGCAGCTGATAGTTATCTCCACCTTTTCCTTGGTGTTTACATTTGAAAATGTTGACCGGCCAGGCTGGCTGAGTCAGCAGGAGACGGCTGAGTTGATTTCCGTATCCCACTGAGCGACTTGTAGTCAAGAGATGGCCGCAGAGATGGTCTTGCTAGCTTTAGCTCTTCCTCCCCACCTTTTCCTCTGGGTTTACTCTGATGTTTACATTTGAAAACGCCACCAGCCTAGCACAGGCTAGCAGGGTCAGCAGGAGGTTGGAGTCGGAAGGAGACTGGCAAGTTGATTTCCTGAGCACGGAAAGGACTTATAGTCACATGCCATCACAGTTCAACGTCAACCACATAAAGCACAACTAATATTTGTAAAATAGACATTTTGCATACATCTTGCGGAGCTGATGGAGAGGCGACTGGAGAGTTCCCCACCTTCTATGCTCTAGTTGAACCTGGGTCAACTTTTTCTGCAACACAATGTAATGTTATTCAGCAAGACACTGGAGTGGCCAATCATTTTTTTTATTTAAGATGTTGTTTTGGGCATTTTAGGCCTTTATTAGACAGGACAGCTTGAGACGTAAAACGGGAGAGAGAGGGGAAATAACATGCAGCAAAGGGCCCCAGGTCGGGACCGAGCCTTCGTACATGGGGCGCACGCTCAACCAGGTGAGCTATCCAGGGTCCCTGAGTGGCCAATCACTTAGGCACATTCCTGGTTCATTATTTTGTAATGTGAACAGCATATTTCTTGTTTGATTGTAAAATGTTCTACTCAGTACAAGCTTTTACTATCTTGGTTACACAATTTGAATAACCAAATTGTATTTAATCCTTATCAAAAATGTGTGTTTGTTTTATGTGATAAGAATATCAGTCGATATTAGCCTCATAATTGCAGTTGGTTGGTCATTATGTTTGTCAAATTCCTATGTTAGCTACAAAGCTACAAAACCATGGATGCCTAACAACATAGAGGAAAAAACATATTGTTGGTATGTTTTTATGTTTTTTTAATGCTCCATGTGTTTGACTTTGGCACCCTAAACATTACTTTTTTGATTTGCTGCTTTGCTGTACCACACGTTTAGTTATGCAATCCTTGAACCATTGAAGCATACAGGGCTACACAGGAATATTTATTCAGTCAAACATGGCATATTATTTATTTTGTGCCGGTGCAATACAAAGAGACTAGGCCATATCTGTGATGGACAGTAAGTGCAAATCAATGCTTTGAGTTTAGTCAGAGCTTGGGGCCAAAGCCAGTATTCATGTAATGGACATCAGCTTAACATAATGACAGACCAAGCTCAATAAACTACACTCATCACTGTCTGGCATCTAGACAAAACATAACATGGCTGAATGGCGCAAAATGGCCAACTCTGGAGAGAGCCTTTTCAAGATTTGGAATTTGGGTGTGGCCCTCAAATACAGCCAGAATACATTAGACACGTGGGTTCATTTGATCCTTCGTACACAGTGATTCAAGCATTGCAGCCACAAGCTGATTCTTCCAGCATGCTCTCTGGCTGGCTTCCCCTGCAGATGAAAGTGTGAGCAAGGTAGCATGCAGAGAAGCATGGCTAGTAGCTGAGTGGAGACAGCAGAGGCTGGTTCCCTGCAGGGTCCCGACCCTCCCTGACAACCAGCTCTCTGATCAATCAGCTCCCTGGAGGAGGTAGTGGTGGTGATGGAGTGGGGGGCTTGAGACACCTTGTGGGCCATTGCCAGTCTCAGACACATTAGTCCAAAAAAGAAAACACATCAGTGCAGAGACTGACTGACACTCAAAGTGTGTCAAAATTGACACATCCAGGAAGTGGCCACCCAATAATACAAATCTATGTCTAAAGGTATTTCTTTAACCATAGGTTAAAAGAGGAAGCATAAAAGAGGAAATTATATGATCATGGTCTTCCAACTTCAGTTTGAGATACAGTAAAATATATGTGTTATTGCTGACAGAGCTTTCTTTTCCTGCTCATTGCACCACCATTCACAAATAAAAATAAGATTCTATATTTACTCTTAAAATAAGCCCCCATTTTCACAATGAACAGAAACTATTGCTGGCATTAAAGGGTCAAATGTGGCAGGGGCCTGTTGAAACCCAGGGCCAAATTTAAAGGGGTACTCCATAGATTTACAGTGATGAGAAATACTACCCAGCCTGTAAAATCCAGGGGTAGATGCCCCATAGTGGCAGGGTGCAGTATAAGTCAAAAATCCCACCCCCTCCATGTTAGCGGATAGGACATGGGCCAAACTCAAACGTCAAATTACACCTCAAATCATTTTTTAACCAAAAGATGGTTTCTGTCATTTTAGGTAGTTCTGATAAAGTGCTAATTTTTCTGTTAAGTTTGTTTTTTATTAGTTATTTGATGAAACGTCATGATTGACAGCTGGGATTAACTCGCGATTGGTCAGGTGATTGTATGGGCAGGACTTTGCAGCTCGACAGCCGATCACTTCTTCGCAGACTCTGGCTCCAAAATTATAAGATGTTGTATCCAGGATATTTTGGCTTCACTTTAGTACAGTGGGAGGAAGTGCAGCTGTGTTGTCTATCTTTTTTTCTTACAGCCTATGGTAAAAAAAACAAAGCCGTGTAATATTCTCTATGGCTCTGGAGCTTTGTCAATAATGAGAAAAATGGACGGAGGAGCTAGATGATTTGAAAGCTCTTTGTTTGAAGCATAACGAAGCCCTTAGGCTTGTCACTATGATTTTACTGTGTACACAACAGATGTTAAACTGTGTAATTTTAATCACATTTTTTACTGCCTTACTGAGCTCTTTTAGGACATCTTGTATGTGTATATTGTGTGTATGTGGGGACTTTTTCAGTGAAAGTAGCTGGCTCAGTTGCCATCACTTATAGGGTAGTCTCGCTTTGCCAGACCTTTCTCCACAGCGCTGCGGAGGAGGGTCTGGCGAGTCCACAAAGCATTCTGGGTTGGGAGAAAAACGTGCTCTGGGTTATTTGCATGTCTTTAAACCAATCACAATCGTCACTAAGCGCTATAAGGAGTAATGGCGCCTCTACAAAGTAGCCTCGGGAAGGAACTTGTTTTGGTGGAACGTGTACGTTCAAAAGTTGTTTTAGTCGTGCAACAGAAAACTCAGATTGGACAGATAGCAGTTAACCATAGTCCTCAGAAATCCACCGGAGTTTAAAATGCCAACACAAAGAACGGACATCCAGCGGAAATTTCCGGCGACATATGAGCAATCCCGGAAGTGGAACGTTGTGTATATAGATTACTTATAGGGTAGTCTTGCATTGTCAGCCCTTACTCCCCAGGGCTACACCACAAATACATTCCAGGATAGGAGAAAAAAATGCTCTTTTCTATAAACCAAGCTTTAAGCTCCGGACGCAGAGACGATGGCTCTGCAAAACAGGAAAGGGAAGGAACTTGTTTTGGTGGAACATTTGCGCGCCCCAAAAGAAAACGCCACAATGTTAAATTAAGTTAACACAATACAGTAATGTGAGGTATTTAAATTATCTGGATACATGGTTCAGTGTTTCTGCAATATACATTTAGCACCGGCGGTCCTCTACCGCCGCCGCTGCTTTAGTATTTTATAAAATGTCATAAAGTCATAATTACATGACTCTGCAGAGCTGTCGGCTCCACTGGACTCATGTGAACACTCAGAATATGCCTCAGGTAAAGTATACTATAACAATACTGTGCACAGTGCTATCAAAAAGCATAAAATGCACTCTCTAAATGGGCTAATTCATCCAGTAAAACCTAATCAATTATTTATTTATTTGCTCCAGCCTTACTCTTCAGAGAGGCTGATTAGAGAGGAGCTCAGTCTGGCTTCTCCACAGATTTGTGGTCAGCTGTGTGCATTAGCCCTGGCCACAGAGCCATCATCATCACAATGTCTAGATTCTGATAACCCCTTTATATCACAGAAGCAGCTCTCTGGAGCCACAGCACCTGATTGGCTGGCTGCTATCAGTGTTTAGTGTTCACCCAACTGACAATTACAAGTTAAAAGATAAAGAAATTAATGAAACCGTTTCATTTTGGGCTGCAACTATCGATTATTGTCACTGTCGATTATTTTCTCAATTAAACGATTAGTTGTTGTTGGTCTATAAAATGTCCTCAAATGGTGAAAAATATCGATCAGTGTTTTCTAAAGCCCAGGACGATGTCCTCAAATGTCTTGTTTTGGCCACAACTCAAAGATATTCAGTTTACTGTCACTGAGGAGAGAAGAAACTAGAAAACAGTCACATTTAACAAGCTGGAATCATAGAATTGTTTTTTTTTAAAGATTATTTTTTAGTCCTTTATTTCTACAGGACAGCTGAAGACATGAAAGGGGAGAGAGAGGGGGAAATGACATGTCATGTCCTTTGCTGCATGCGACCCACGGCCGCTGCATTGAGGAATAAACCTCTATATATGTGCGCATGCTCTACCAACTGAGCTAACCCTGCCACGAATCAGAGAAAGTTTACTCAAACCACTTATCAAAATAGTTGGTGATTGATTTAATAGTTGACAACCAATTGATTAATTGATTCATCTTTGCAGCTCTAATTTCATTCACAAGCGATATGACAATACATTGGATTGAAGTGTCCTTTTAATGTATGAAAGTGCTCACTCATTGGCCTGGCTCACAATTGATGAAAAACTGATGATTACATTTTTTTAAAGATAATGTTTTGGGCATTTTAGGCCTTTATTTAGATAGGACAGCTGAAGACATGAAAGGGGAGAGAGAGGGGGAATGACATGCAGCAAAGGGCCACAGGGCAGAATCGAGCCAGCGGCCGCTGCGTGGAGGAGTAATCCTCCTCTATATATGGGCAACTGCTCTACCAGGTGAGCTACCCAGGCGCCCAAAAGACTGATTATTAACCTGTCTGTGTCATTTGCTTCTGAAGGTTCAACCTGGTACATAAATAGTCCTCTTTATTTAATAAATCAATTGATGTTTGAAATTAACTAATTCTTAATTCAAAAGTTAAACGTATGACAATATTTCCTCTACCATCAAATCGTGTAACGACCTCAGACACAAGACTGGTGGCCTCAAATGCACAACTCTCAAACAATAGTAGGTATTAAAAAAAAGGAGTTTACTGGGTAGAGCTACAACACTCACAATGAGGATCAAAGTTCAAACAAAGAAAAACTCTCACTTGGAGGATCACAAAATTAGAAACAAAACCTGATAACAGAAACCTGGCTGCAACGAGACTGTCACTGCCCGATGTGAGTCGGGTGCAGATGTGAGTCGCGCATGCCCAGATTTAAATGGTTTACTGCATAACGTCTTACTGAAATTTGTGAAATCCATAAAATAATAAATGTTTCTCTTTACATACAATAACAGAAGATGGAAATCATTTCAAAAACATTTTAGCTATCTACGATTGTTTGATTGCTAACGTTAGCTCAAAATGCCATTCAAGTGACTTTGTTGTGTTTGTTTGCTAACTTGTAGCCAGCAGCAGCAGTCATTTCAGAAACGTTTTAGCTATGATTGTTTGATGGCTAACGTTAGCTCATAGACTGTGCGTTAGCTCCAAAAGCCGTTAGCATCTTGGAGGCTACGTGTCGACTCAATTCTGCGCTCGACTCACATCGGGCAGTGACAGAGACTGTGATTCAGACTGAACAAGACAAACTGGCACAAGACAAAGGGAGACAAGGACTATTTATACATGAGGTAGGGGAAAACCATCAGGGGCGGGGTAGAAAATCTTAATGGCGGGAAATTCACACAAAGGGAGGAAGTCAGGGTCTGAAACAAGAGGGAAAAGGTGAATACAAAATAAAACAAGAAGTGCACAAAGAGACTAGACATGAGTGACTAAACTAACATACTTGACGAGACATAAATCGTTTTTATAATGGGCTTTTGCAGCCTTTTGTGTCCCATGTTGGTCAAATTGCTTTTTGATTTCTGCCCTGTGTTCTTTTAACGATGGACTGAATGACAATGTGTAATGTGAAAGGAGTCATTTGTAGTGACGAACCCACAGAGAATGATCAGCCAACTCGGCTGTTCCCCTCAGTGCTGCTGAGCTTTGTAGTGCTCATTGTTTTCATTTTCTGGCAAGTTCTGTTCTCCTCTAACTCATCCCCAGCAGTAGCGGACAGGGTTTCTCAGTGAAAAAGCTCTGACAAACCCACTGTACACTACCTGCTCAGCACCAAACAGCAGACAGACACAGTTAGTGGCTTTGGAGCACTTAGCAGGTAAACGGACACATTTGTTTTCTCAAAAGGAGAGTCAATACACTTATATTTGCCAGGTAGATAGTAGGGGTGGAACGGTACATGTATTGAACCAAAACAGTATGGGCTTCTCGGTTCGGTACATGAATTTACACGGAGAATACACGGCATTAAAATAAATAAAACTTGCGTGCAAATTAATTAATGTAATTTGGATCTACGGTTAGATACGAGTTTCTTTAGGTACACCTAATCTGTAGCCCACCCCCCCGGGTTAACATTAGTAATTAAACTAAACAGCTAATGTAAGTAGAAACTGCCTGCGAGCTTCTCCTGTACTGTACGGTAATTCCTCTACTGTGCGACAGTAAGTCGCGTGGTTATGACACAATCGTTAGCCTATTTTTACAAAAACGTCTGCTACGGAGCTATAACGTGAGGTACAAGGTAATGGAGCCTTTTATACATTGTCGTGTTTCTTTAGAAATAAACAATGGACAAATAAAGTCTTCAAACGCTTAAAGTTATTCGCTGTCAAAGTGACGTCAAAATGAATGGTCAATGGAATGCTAACGGCGGGTGAGTGCTCGTTAGCATCAAAATGGCGCCATAGGAGCTACGCGTTGTGGAGAGAAGCTTACCCCCTTGCTCTGAAGCTCCCGAGCTCCGCCTACATGTCGACGGTCCAGTGAGTGAGTCAGAGCTAGCAGCAATAAGGACGAGTAGCCTATCATATAGCCAGTGGTGGCGACCCACAAGAGTTAGAAGACCCGCTGGCCTCTTTAAGATCGCAAGTTTGGGAAAACTTTGGTTTCCCAGTCAGTTACAGTAGTACAGGCGAGAGAGTGGTGGATAGGACAAGGACTGTGTCGGCATTGTTCAGCAGTTGTTGGGTATGTGAGTGGAAATACATCTAACATGCTAACACATATCCAACGCCATCACCCAGATCAGACGCCAATCACTGGAACGATTAACCAGCCTTTAGATACAAATACAATTAGGGACAAAAAAATTCACTGAAGCAATCGGAATTTACATGTCATTTTCAATGCGCCCATATTCACTCGTAGAGGAACCTGGCTTCAAGTATTTGCTGTATGTACTCGAACATCGTTACAACATGCCATCCACATGAGGCAAACTGTAGTCCAGGGGTCACCAACGCGGTGCCCGCGGGCACCAGGTAGCCCCCAAGGACCACATGAGTAGCCCTCAGGCCTGTTCTAAAAATGAAAATTGAATATTGATATTATCGGTTACCCACCTTGTTAAGTCATTGTTGATAATTATTGTGAGAAATCATTAACATGACCAATGTCTTCACATAAATGAGTATCATTAATCATTAATAATCATATATAACTAAAGGCAAACTGAGCAAATTTGTTATTTCATAAGAGTGTATCAAACTGGTAGCCCTTCGTATGACTCAATACCCATAAAGTAGCTCTCAGTTTCAAAAAGGTTGGTGACCCCTGCTGTAGTCCCTTCACTATACAACCAAACACGGACGTTGATGGAGCACGAGTTGTCAGATGCACCCTCCGTTTCACTAACGACTGATGGTTGGACTTTGCGTTCTACGGAAAGCTATCTCGCGGTGGCTGCTCATTTTATTGACTGAGTGGGAAATGAAAGCGTCAGTTCTACAGACGCAGCCCCTGTATGAGCAGCACACAAGCACTCACCTAGCTGAGAAGCTACAGGAGGTCGTGGCAGAGTGGAAACTAGAAAGGTATGCCTGTCGCACTTAATAACACGAACACTTTCTTTTATCTGTTGTGGGGGGGAAGGTCTCGCTTAAGTAGAATTTTTGTTTTGTTATTATTCTATGTAATTTGCACTTTCATAAATAAGAGATGCTGTATTTTGTTTACAAGTTACAGATGGAGTCTGGAGATGATGTGGGGTACTTATTGTTTACTGTTAACATACTTACTTTACACACTTCAGGCTGTTGCAGCTAGCTCAGGGGAGAGACTGTATGACACTAGGTGGTACAGCCTGAGAGATGCACAATAAAAAAAAATTGCCTTCTGCATTTTTGTTTTGCTTTTCCCTCCATTGTACCGAACCGAACCGTGACTTCTGTGTACCGTTCCACCCCTAGTAGATAGACAAACGACTTCAAATGAATTAGATTTAACGATTTGGGAAAAAAAACAAATTCCGATTTTACTGCCAGGAATCGCGATTAGATTCAATTTGTGATTATTATTTTTTTTAAGCTACATAGTACACCTTCTATGATCTTGTTAAATAAAGTAATACAAAATAAATGAAATGACCCACTTAAAATAGGACATTTCTGTAAACAATCTGTGATTTGTAACATTATTCCAGCATTTAACGGATGAAAAAACAGTAAATATAGTAATGAAAAGAGGAATAAAAAATGTTAAATGTTACACCAAACATTCAACACAAATATTTCACATTCGATTCACAATAGCTGATCACATTCTTTCGAATCACGATTTTAATTTTAAAAAAAGATTAATCGTTCAGTCCGATGTCCATGTTGCTGCGCATCTCGTGGATGTGTATAATCACAATACAAATATCTTGAATACAAATATGTCACAAAAGGCATCTTTCAGAACTGTTTAATGCTCCAAAATGAAAAGAAGAACCCCATTCTGTGGCACAAATTAATGAAAGAGGCGACACTGCACAGCTTTATTATGGGTCATTATGTTTCTCTTTGTGTGACAAGAGTGTCAAGCAACTAAGCACAAATTAAGGGGGCCAAGTATAGCCTCATATTCAAGTCAGCAGCATGCCTTCAGCTGTCAAGTTGGAAATAAACACATCCTTCCTCTTCTAGGTTAAAAGTCAGATCACGATCACACACAGCATGCCATCAGCTACTTTACAGAGCGCAGGAGATTGAAATAGAGAGATTAGAATATGAATTTAAACTAAACATGAACACATTCACACTACCTTTCGTAAAATTCCAGATGTAGTATAAGTCATTTGTAGACATTTGATTTAAAAAAAAAAAAAAAGGAACAAAAAAATATTGATTTCAACTACAGTATTTATCCCTAGTGTTTTACTGTGCTTTCATTTGGCTACAGCTCTCCTGTGTGCTCTCTTTTGGTTTCCTGCCTCTCAGTACAAATCTACAGAGGATCTGCAGCACTGTGCTGTATCACACACTGTTACTACCGTTGGCACATTGTGCCTGTTTGCCAAACACAGAGATAGCAGTCCCTGGTGTTGGTTCAGGGGGAGGTGTGGATTCTGCTGAGAGAAAGCCAGGATCCTATGTTGATCCCAAGGCATTTACACTGCAAATACACAAACCGGCTCTCATCATAATCATATCAATATGCCTGTTGCTAAGGCTGTGCTACTCCTCAGTACATCGGAGACTACAGTGATCAAATAAAACAGACGAGGGGTTTACAATAGTACAAAAAACTATTTCTTTCAACACAAAACATTTTTTACCAGACAATATAAATCATGGCAATGGAAACTTTTCTGAGGCTTGGCTAGAATTACTTTCTAGCTAGTCTGGATCGACAACGGTTCATTTCTCGGACAGTTCCGGTGCTGCCGGAAGTTCCACCAGATGTCTTTTGCTTTTTACGTGTTTACCTTCTAAACTCTGGTTTTCTTAGGGGAACAGCAACCGGAACCTCCGAGCTAGCAAGCTAACATTACACGCTGAATATGTCAGGTTTTGAAGAAAATGTGGATCATGCAATAAGGCAGGCCTGTTTGGTTATTTAAGGGAACGATTGTAAAGATTTACAAAGAAAATGTTTACGGCATTTACTCTCTATCTGGGACGTATTGGGACCGATTGGCTGGGATTTGCAATGGACAACATACACACAAATGACGAGTGTAACCATGTATCCAGCTCATTTATCACGTTAATGTATTGTGTGAGCAGTTAACTTAATTCAATATTAAATGTGGCATTTTCTTTAGCTGGTTGCAAATGTTCAACAAAAACCAAGTTCCTTCCGTTTTACAGATCCACCGTCTTTGGATTGGTTTAAAGAAATGCAAACAACCTCCTGACCGTTTTTTCTCCTATCCCGGAGTGTGTGACCTTCCTCTGCAGTGCTGTGGAGGAAGGTCTGGCAATACGAGACTACTTCCTAGCTAACTCCAGCCACAAAACTATGGCAGTGGCCGTGCACTGAGGGTGCAGCTAGAATAAGACATTTCTCTCAGGTGTAGAAAATTAGGGAACAACAATTCAGAGACTGATAAGAATGAAGCTAGCATAAAATACTAGGCCTAGTTTTTGTTTTGGCAGAAAAGTAGAGCAAGGCTATGAGAACAGTAACAAAGATCACAGAAGATGGTAAGAGACTGATTTTAACAGCAGCAGATCACTCACATGTTCAACAATCTATACATTCACAGTTGAAATGATTAAGGCATTCTGAAACTGGATACTAACGGCTGTGACGTGGTTTCTGAAAATGGCTTATAACAAAAAGGTGACATGTTTAAAGCCAGGCTACGTTCATTTTGCTCAACATCAGCCACTGTCGCAATAAGTGGCAATTACAAGATACAGGCACATAAAATTTTCATTTTAATTTCACCTTTCTTCAAGCAATTATGGATTAAACATGTAAGTATGAGTCAAACGTTATTCTATCCACGTAGAGACTCTGCCTTGCTTGCAAGAATGCCTAGAATATATTAAAATGCCTTTTGTGCAGCAAGCTCAAGTCATAGCAACCTATAAAATGACAAATAAGCAAACTAAATCAAACAAAAATATCCACTAACGCCCAGTTAAATTACCAACTCATCTTTGCGAAGTCCACCATTTCTGCACCAGCATTAAAACAGAGAGTCTTAGAGCTTCACAGTCAGAACAGCAACATAACAACACTCAACCTCCTTTCAAATTCAAATAAGGACCAAGATGCTGACTTGTGGCTTTCATGTTCAAATGCTGGAAAGTGGCCTGGAGTGATTTTAATACGACTTTAGGGGGGAGAACCAGTCCCAACTAAGTTCAGTTGTAATGTAGGCTGGGAATTGGATTTACTGTATGTGAAACTGTTGTGTGATACCATACCTTTTATATTTCACCTCCTAAACAAAACCAGACCTCAGGCATCTTTGACTCTACATGTAAAAAAACAAAAGAAATCTGAAACCAGATCCACCTTATTCCTGTTGTGAGACAAAATATAACCATTCAGCCGAGCAGTGCTATCCTAAGCTGCCTGGGTGGCAGTGGGGAGGGCAGGCTGCACTGTAGGAACGAGCCACTGCAGACATCCAACAGCAGCTGCTTTGATCCAGTCAGCCATAAAGAGGAGTGCTGAAGTGAATCTATTCCCTCTGCGTTCAGCTCAATACAATATTGATCTGGGTGAGAGCATGGAGAGGCAGATATATGCTCTAATTAGCAACTCACTACATCTTATTGGATCACGGTAGATGTTAGGCCTGGCCTACAGGACCTAAATCCAGGCTCTTCTGTTCAGCAAGCCCATCAAATCATCTGAATAGCAGCTCACGAAAGACAGCTCAGGCCCATGTCCTGACAGCAAACACATGTGCGATGTGCACTAGGATTAATTGATGGCATGTTAATGGTGTTAGAGTGAGACTGCTCCTGAACTGCCTCACACATGTACCATATATCATTTAGAAACACCAGGTATTCCAGACGCACTTTCCCGAGGGATCGCAGGAAATTGCTGCAAAAGTGCAGAGTTTGATTGCATCTTACTACTACTACTACAATGGTGCGTTCATGCACAGACAAGAGCGAGCCACAGCAGCTTCCCTCCAAGTGGCCTAAATCCTGGCTGTTAGCACTTGTTATGAAAAGTGAGGCAAATCTTTTTTGCTACTGGTTCTGTGCACTGATAGCTCCTTTTTGTTTTTATGCAATTTAAGATGTGCCTGGGTCATATGTGACCAACATGTTTTTTTTGTTTTTTACTTCAACTGGAGAAAAAAAAAAAGTAGTATTGCTGCTACCTAAAGTTCTGTTAAATTACAGTTATTTTGCTTTTGATGCGCTTTTTGATGTGCCTGTGTCAGATGTGACCAAATTTGAAAGGGAAATAATGAATAAATTTTTTTTTTACATTCATTTGTGTTGGATTAAAATCTGTCATTACTGCTGCTTTACTGGCCACTGAAAATGTGTGGCCTCACTGAATTGCTTTCCAATTGACGTAATTAAAAAGCTCTGATTTAGTAGATGGATTTTTCCAGTTTAAATGATTATTCTCGTTTAGTACAACTTGGTTGCTTGTTTTCAAAGTTTTGGTTATTTTGCTCCCCAAGGTAACTGCTGAAATTTGGGAACACACTGACATTGCTACACTTAAGTCTAATCAGACAGGTAAAAAAAGCCCACTCTTCATCATATTGTCTAAACCACTTTATTTGGTATACTGTAACGAGCACATCTGAAATGTCCTTAATTGCATAGGAAAACAGTAGGCAAAAGTTGAAGTTGGGAGTCATTCTGTCGAATGTTGACAGTTTGGGTAATATGTAAAACGTTAGCCTTTGGGTAGGATAAAGGATTAATTGTTTTTTATATCAAAATCACAATTTGAAAGTGCAATTTTGTAAGAGCCACGATTTTAAGTATAATTTATAGTGTCTGAGCACAGATTAAGCCAGTGATTGTTCCTTTAATGGGTTATAACGGCAACTATTGCCAGTAAATCCACTCAGCTGCAGTTAATTCATAACAATTTGGTGAGACAGCAGAACAAAAAAATTATTATAATTATATAATTATATGCCTTTTTGGTGTTCAAAAAAGGCCAACAGAGTGGCAAGTCTTTCTTTACACAGACAACTGGAAGCTTACTGTAGTTCAACGATCTGCATGAGCCAGGTTTATTCATACCTTTCTCTCTGGGCCAGACTCTCCTCTGTCCTCCTACCTCCCACTTCATCTATTTCATCTTAGTCTCGCATTGCCAGGCCTTCCTCCACAGCGCTGCGGAGGAAGTCTAGTCCACACAGCATTCCATGGATGGGAGAAAAACATGCTCTGGTTTATTGGCATTTCTTTAAACCAATCACAATCGTCATGGGCTAAGCTCCAAAAAGAGCCATGGTGCCGCTGCAAAATATCCTCGGGAAGGAACTTGTTTTGGTGGAACATGTGTATGTTCAAAAGTTGTTTTAATCATGCAACAGAAAGCTCAGATTGGACAGATAGTCTAGCTAGCTGTCTTGATTTACCCTGCAGAGATCTGACGTGCAGTTAACCATAGTCCACCGGATAAATAAATACACCGGAGTTTAGAATTCCTACACAAAGAAAGCGGAAGGTACCGGACATCCGACCGAAAAAGAGTGACATCCGGCAGAATTTCCGACGGCAACGGAATCCCGGAAGTGGAATGTCGTGAATATAGATGGTGGTGGTGTTGACGCAGTGGACATGACACATGCCTTTGGTGTGGGAGATCTGGGTTTGATTCCCACTCCAATACATCAACCAATGTGTCCCTGAGCAAGACACTTAACCCCTAACTGCTCCAGAGGTGTGCGACCTCGGATATATAGCAATTGTAAGTCGCTTTGGATAAAAGCATCAGCTAAATGACATGTAATGTAATGTAATTTCATCCAATCACTGCATATGTTTGTGTTGAATCTAGGTAAGCTCAGGTAGCTCGGCAGATGTTTGAATCCCACAGTCAAACAAGTCAAATCATTGTTTTAAGTTCATCGCCCTAATAGCTCTGAATCATTCCCTCCAGGATTCAGAGCCGTGGAGCAGCTCATCCTGTCAGTCTGTGAAGCTTCAGTGCAGAGCTGTCAACAGTATCAGTCATCCGTCTGGTATCCAAACCCATCAGACATGACTTACCAGCAAAAACCTTGTCTCATGTCCCTGTTTCTTGCCCAATCTGACTTTTTTTCATCAATGTTGCCACGTTCCCAGATCTCAAACTTCTGCAGTAAATATTGTCCCATAATCATACAGGGAGAGGTCTGTCATAGAAAAGGCAGAGACACCAGTTTGTCCAGCCACAGTCGCCTCCGTACAACAGAATAATAAGGAGCATAACTCTACTCAACTATTTTCCCCTGGAAACTCTCACTCTCCTGTTAGTATGCCATGACTGTCACTCTCTCCTCTTATGTGTATAAATAACAGCTGAATGTCCAGCAGAGTTCATCTCTGTTTCTTGGGATTTATAAAGGCATTCTGGGAAACCCATGGAAACGTTGACTGAAGTAGAAGCAAGGCAGACTGAAATAAACTGAGTACACCAAACATATTGAAATATGAAATCAACACATTATTATGCATTGAATACCTACAACGGAATATTAGGGCCATTGTAGGAAAAATAATAATAATTACAGAGAGGGGGGAGGGGGGTAATATTCCAAGACTAAAGTCGTAAATTTCCGAGAAAAAACTCAGATACTTTTTGGGATTAAGTGAAAGAGTTACCAGATAAAAATCAGATATTCTGATCCACAAACCAATGGGTATAGTCACTAATGCTACGTCCATTATTTTATTATACGGCTGTACACCAAGTAATAGCTAGAGCATGTAACTCCCTCAAAAACCACAACTTTCTGTTTGTATACGAATTAAACAATGTGTTAACGTATTAATTAGTGGATTTAAGAGGTGTTGGTACAGCCTGTTCTCATGAACCATTCGTTCAAAAAGCTACAAAAAGATAAGCACTATAATTCATAAGCATTCCACGTATTTTTTAAAGCTGTATTCACTACATTGATTGCTGCTCAGGGTGGACGGGTGGGCGTTAACACACAGGACTTTCAAGCCAGAGAGCGGAGTTAACTTCCCAGGGAAAACTAAAGCCTTTCACCCAGGAAATGCGTGTTCCTTTGGAGTGTTTTAATCCAAACCATGATCTTTTCCTAATCTTAACTAGCTGTTTTGGTGCCTAATCTTAACTTTCGTCGCGGCGAAACGCTCATTTTGTGGAGAAAATTTAACCGTCATGTCTGCCGAAACAACTGGCAGCTTGCGGTGCTCTGTACCCGGCTCAAAGT
Source organism: Perca flavescens (assembly GCF_004354835.1). Lineage (NCBI taxonomy): Eukaryota > Metazoa > Chordata > Actinopteri > Perciformes > Percidae > Perca > Perca flavescens. Next base: position 8,873,862 of record NC_041335.1, read on the forward strand.
CACCCGTTTTCGGGTAACTGAACCACACACTACCAATGATTAAACGGAGGTCTGTAGCCGGCGTCACAAAGCTCTGTAGCTGCTTAAACAACTAGCATCTGCTGCTGGGCACAGTGTAATTATAGCTATATACAGTATAACGGTTTAACCCTCTTCATACTAATTGTTGTGGTTGATGACCCACTCCATCTTTTCATTCAACAATAAAGAAAACTGTGAATGTCATATGCTGATATTGCAAAGAAGTTGCTGAGCTGATATTTTGAGGTCCTGTGCAAATGAGCTGAATGCAGTGAGTCATTGCTAATGCCTAATGCCTAATTGCTATTGGCTTGTATAAAGCACATCCTGCAGGAAATGGATATCCTCATGGAGAAGTGATTTGTTTGCATGTGTGTACGCATGTTTTAGTGCGCCCGATTGCATGTGTATGTGTATCATTCATCATGCATGCACTTTATATGAGGGATCCGGTATCAACCCCGACAACGTCAGAGTAGCATGGCACTGATAGAAAGTCCAGAGTGCTGCTGTAATGGTCTCTATCCACCACCTAGGCCCTCAGTTATATCATGTCAGCCTGCTCAGCTCCAATTCAATCAGGTCTGCTTGGGCCGCTCCCGCACACACACACACACACACACACACACACACACACAATGTCAGCAGTGAAACGGAGGGGTTGGGGGGGGGTGGACAGGCTTTCCAACAGGCAGGATAATTTAAAAGGCAAAGAAATTTTGCTGTGGCGGGCCGCCACTTCCAAATCAACATAGAGGAAACACTGCGTATGTATATTAGCTCTGTGTATTAGACATCAGATTAAATGATGATTAAAAAAAAAATTAGAATAGCCTTCTGGGTGTGCCCTCTAATCGTTTGCTCGCTTTCCTCACTACAGGTTTTCTTCTTCTCGTGCACTAATTTGCTTGAGCTAAAAAGCCAATCAGATTGATTCCTCTGTTGAATCAGCCGAAAAAAAGCCAACGAGGGGCCAACCTGGGTCGTCGAGTAGCAACGAAAAAACTATGGCGACGGACGCTCCCTGTTGACCCAACTTGGACCGATGCCTGATGATCTCCTTGGTGTGTAAGCACCTTAAGCTCTACACTACTTTTTTAGTTACTGTTTAGTCTAGTCTATTTTATTGGTCAAAGGATGCACAAGCAAAATATTCCATTATACCACTGATAGCCCGGTAGAGACCCCCCATATCCTCAGTACTCATTTCAGTTTGGTATAAAATTCAACTTGCACACTTAAAAACTGCTAAAGGGATAAGGCTGGTATTATCAACAATCATTTATAGTAAAAGACTGGTATGGTCCTAGAATAAACCCCTTATGGATGAACATGCAGGGACACAAAACAGATCTCGGCATCATTCCAGCAAAACCAGACTCATGCTGGTGGATAGCATTTATCATATTTTCCACTGACTGCTTCCCCTTCTTTTCAGCCAACAGGAACAAAGGCTCAGTGACTTCCAGAGACTTCCACTGGGAAGGGCGGTTGATGAGAGGTTTGGGAATTAGCAGAGGCCCTGTTTATTCCAATGAGGTTAGTGACACAAATCCCAATAGATGGGACAAATAAATCTCTGTATCATAGGGGTGTCACGATTCTCTAGCCTGGGTGACACCAGACCCTTCTCAGCTGTAACTGAGAGTGGGTCTGGGAAAGGTTCATTGACAGTTCATTTCCAAAGGGGCGTCACCAACGGACGCCGCTCAAATGCCTCTGAGCGCAACTGGATAGTCCTTCAACCAATCAGAGCAACGATCCGGGTGACGCTGCGCTTCGCTAGCTGTCATGTTGAATGTAAACAAAAAGCTGCTCTGGGGACATTGGAAATGGGTTTGAATGGGCTCTTCGCCAGACTGACTTGCAGAGCAAATCTCAAATTTGCCCGGAAGATTCTCCAAATCCTCGATTCACTTACATTTTCGATTCTAAGGTCACGATTCGATTCAATTCTCGATTATTATTTTTAGACTACACTTTTATGCAATATAATATCTTTGTTTGCAATGTGCCACACTACATTGTCAAATTTAAAACATTTATTAACAACATCATGTTACGATAACATATCTTCAGTCAATTGGGAACTTGACAATTTATCAATAAAGTAAAAAAAAAAAAATAGATTTGCCGACAATGCCGCGGGCAGACGCTTCGCCGCACACACAGCGGCTGAGCAAGAAAGCAGAGAGGGTGACTCGGCAGTCCGCTAACTTTTTGCTCTCTCTAATATAACCAATATCAGCTGCTCTGTTTAGGCTACAAAATGTACATGTAGGCTGAAATTCAACTGTGCAGTTTTGTCGGGATTAAGCTATAAGCAGAAGGAATCTCTGCTAGCTGCTAAGCTAATGTGCAATGGTAAAAATACAGAATATGGTACACGCACATAGCAGAGCTTGCAAACTGTGTGTTTTGTCGACAACGCGAACGTCAACATAATTCACTGGAAATCCAAAATACTTCCACACTTTCACACACTTCAGCGAAAGAGGAGGGGGCTCAAGTTCTGTTGATGGATCTCCAGCATCTGCAGTTGCCATGCTATCTTTTGACTGGCTCTAGCTAAGCTACAGGAGGTTGACCGACTCGCAGCACTTGACAAGCCGACAGGACGTGACATGGGGGCGTGGCAGTATCGACGATTATTATTATTATTATTATTATTAATAATAATTATTATTATTATTATATTATAAATATTCAAGATTGTTGCTTAATTTCGATACATTCATACATACATACACCCTTACTGTATCATTATGTAAGAGAGGCTGGGCCGTCCCCTAGGGGAAATAGCAAGCGCCAAGGGACTTTCTGCAGTGTAACAGCATCCTCTGTCACTACCCCCGCCCTTCCCCAACAACACTGCAGCCTGCTCTGCTCTCCATCCCCCCAACACCAACAGCACCTACTCCCATACTAGCTTTCTCATCCAATACCAAGAGATCCTCTCTGTTTACTCCACTGAGATGATAGAATGAAAAAAAGAGCTTACAACTGGGTTAACATCTTAAAGCCTGCTTGGAATGTATACAGCATAAACCAGTAACTATATGGCAATATTGTGTAGTAGGAATATACGATATAGACAGTACAATCAACTGCTGAGAGGATCAAAGACAACATTTCACCCGTTCTATTAGTCCACGCCGATTACAAACACTTTAGCCAAGTCAGCAGAAAGTATCGATGCCATTCAAGACTGGGGCCAAAGTATGGGCACAACACCTTGCTTCATACTATAGTTTAAATCTTTTGAATGCACAATACAAATATGAGTAATGAATAATTGGCAGCACGGTTGGCTCAGTGGTTAGCAGTTCGGCCTCACAGCAAGAAGGTTCTGGGTTCGAATCCATGTTGTCTCGGGCCTTTCTGTGTGGAGTTTGCATTTTCTCCCCGTGTTTGCGTGGGTTTCCTCCGGGTGCTCTGGTTTCTTCCCACCATAAAGACATGCATACTAGGACTACAGTTAAAAATTAGCCCACCGGCGCATTTACAGAAATGTTGATTAATGTGCATTGTCCTATTCAAATAAACTTACAACAGCATAAATGGTTGAAAAAGTTAGCCAAAAGCGATCGGTCAGATAAAACGTCAGATTTTCATGAGCTCAGAAAAACAGCCGTGATTTCAGCTGGAAACTTTCAAAACAGTCGTCATTTGACACAAGCTCCAACACAACGTGCTGTAACAGTCCATTTCACAGGGATGAAACAAGCTCTGACCATCACTACTGAAAACGCAAAAATGATTTTTAACTGAAGGCAAACCTCGTTATTGCTGGGAAATGTGTATGGTTTTCATAATTTCTAAATGTGTGATGATGGGGCAGTGCAACAAAATATCTCGCTGAAATCCGATTGTTGCACTAATTTCTGCAATGTACATACAATGATTTTCCTCTGGTTTAGTGCATGTCTAATGTGGACAATTTCACCTTATCGAGAATCTGATTATTCAGACAGGAAGAAAACACCCTGCCATCTGGAATGGCTTGGCTCTACTGATCATTAGACAGTCACACACACACAGACACAGACACAGACAGAGACACACACACACACACACACACACACACACAAACACAAACACAAACAGGAGTGCTCCCCTCCCACCATTAATCGCTGCTGCCCATCAGCTCTGTCAGTTAGCAGCTGTATAAGCCATTAGGCCAGTGCTACTCACCCTGTTAGGACCACCACAAAGTCCATTACATTCCAGCCATTACGCAGATAGGTGCCTTTGTGAAAGGCAAAGCCCAGGGCGATGATCTTGATTCCAGCCTCAAAACAAAATATTCCGATAAAATAGGGCTCTGTGTCGTCCTGTTAAAAAAAGAAGAAGAGAAGAGTAAGGAGGATTCATGAAATCACAGACATTCCATCTGGCGTGCCAATAAAATCTAAATTGGCCAGTCAATGTCATAAACCAGCTTCAGGGTATCAGCCTGTAGGTCTATAAGATTCAGTGTCCCATGAGCATCTACAATGCATTATCAGATGCTTCAACACCCTGAGGTGAAGCATCTGATCATCTCAGGAACTACTAAAATTGAAGACACTGAAGTCATGTGCTCAGATTTTTTTTCTGGGAATTTGGCACCTCAGGATATGAACGTCTCCCGCACAAACAAATTACACATGGTGCGTATTTAATTAGGGGATTCCAGTATTGATAGATTCAGTGTATTTCAATTTAGTTAGTTGAATTTCTTTTTAGATGCATTCTTTTTGGTGTCTGGTTAGAATTTGTGTGAAGAGGTTAAGGCTAAGTATTTCTAAAAACCCTGCTACGGCCCTGTTCAGTAACCACTTTGCAGTAGTCCAGTTCCTTTTTTGTTAAGAAAGCTGTCAGGTCAACTAAACAATGAATTGATTAATAGAGAAATAAGTGGCAGATTAATCGATAATGAAAATAATTGCTAGTTGCAGCCCTACCACACACAGGGACACCGCTCCCTGACAGGAGTCAAGACATACTAATTTGTTTCTGGAATGATTATTGGGGCTATAGATAAATAGTTAGGTAAAGGTGTTAAAGCTGTATAGGAGATTTTATAATGCAGTGACACTATCCTGATGACACATCTGATCACTTCATATCATCATGAACTCTGCGGTACGTCCATCAGATATGGGTTTCAGCCCATCTCAGGGAGTGGATCAATGAAAGCGGGCAGCTCAGAGGCTCCTTGCCTCCGGGAGTGACATTTTATTCGTATAACAGCCCTGCCCCTGCCACCACTCTCTGCTCTTTGATTGGACAGAAGGGTTCACAGCACTTGTTTCTTTAGTGGAAAGATTCAACGCGAGATCTGGGGTAAGGGGAGGGCGCAGCAGGGGTAACCTGAGGTAATGATACATAGGGGGATCAAAGGCAGCACCGCAAGGTTCTGACTGCTGAGGAGGGACTCATTCTGACACTGAGGGAAAAAATGAAATGTAATCCTTCTTTGTATTTAAAGGAGTGTGTGTTTAACATAAATCCAATGTTCAGCAGTTCATAAAAGCAGAATTACTATTGCTGTGTGTTATCAGCTCATATTTAAAAAAAAACTTAAGGCATTTTGGCTCTGAAATTTCCAAATCCATGATCACATTTTCAGACAGAGCACAGCATCACAGTGTAGAGATTTTTTACTATTCTATGAGACACGAAGAGCTGTACAGAAGGAAATGAAAAGCAGTCGTGCAACTTACCAAACGCTCTGACATTGGTGTTTTGTCTGACGCCGGTAGGTGTTGCTCCAAGGCCAGCACAATGCAGTTGGCAATAATGGTGGCCAGGATCATGTACTCAAATGGAGTGAAAAACGTTAAGGAACTCTCATGGAAAGCAAATTCAATGGTCTCGAAACATGCAAACACAAATCACACCATTAAACCAATACATCAAATTTTCCAATTAAAAATGGGAAAGAAAATCCTCCCCAAACTCAAAAACCACTATTGGAAACATACGGTTTTTTGACCTAGCTCATGCATTAATGGTAAATATCAGCTTTGGTGCTTCTTTCTGTCATACCAGGAGAAATCCATGAACAGCCCAGAATGCAATGCAGCAATAAAATAAAACATACTGTAGAATCTTTCATTAGAGCATCCACTCCCATCAGCCCCCACCCCGCCTCATTAAAGCCGACTTTCAAACCCCACAGACCTAATTTATGATGCAGACTTCCTGTTTAATTTTTAAATTCACAAGCCCAGGCTGAGATTACCCTGATTACATCACCAGGGTCATTTTCTCAGACTCTGGAAAGCTCCCTGAAGACATTATATAACAGTTTTCATCGGCTGACTAGTCCTCATGAGCAGTTAAACTGAACTTTACATTTGGTGGATTGTCCTTTTTACCTCAATGGCCACAAACTAGCTGGTGAGCTAGTTGTATATATACTGACATACAGTCCTCCTTAGAAGCAAGTTCACACATCTTCTCTTTTACTGTCAGTTAAAACAAATGTTGGGACCCTCATCAGAATGCAACATTTATGCAGTATTGTATAACAGGAGAGTTTATTATTCCTATTATTTCAAAACATTATACACAGATTTGTGCAGATTATTGGCTATTCCAACATCCCCTCAGGACAGTTCCAGCTCTGCCAGGAGGAGGACATCTGCAGGAGAGACAGCTGGCCACTGGGCCTCCAGATGCTCGGGGCCACAATAGAGCCTCCTGCAGCGTTGCCATGATTGCTCTGCATCAGGATAAAGGGCTGAGTTATGCACTGCATCAATGTTTGCTCAGCACTGGGGGTTACCCACCAGTGTCTTAAGCATTGCAACACCTATAACACTCATTCACACATGAGGTATTTTAACAATGGCTTTTCCCCAAAAAAGTAGAATTGCTAATTCGAAAGCTGCATCCTGCTGCATTTTATTGCAACAGCCTGTTTGTTTGGTGTCACACCCATGCAGTTTGCCACCGCCTTGATGCTGAGGCCAGAGTGCTGTTTGCTGGGAGTTCAGCACCCTGGACAGCACCCTCTGCAGACTACCGCCTTCACAATGAAATGTCAGAGACAATGGTCTGCCAAGTAAACCTGCACAAAAGTGTCATCAAGAAGTCAAACAACTTTAAAATCGTAATTTATGTGCTATATCTTAACCCAATTAATTAATATATTTATATAATTAAGGATAGAATGCATGATGCCTGTTCTGACCAGAGGTTTCATTCAATACACAATAGAGATGAACAACAGAATATATCTTCCTGGATTAAGAGCACCCGTTCTTTTTCAAATGAGAGTCTAAGAAAATAAAAAAAAAGTACTTTGACAAGAAACCCATGTAATAGAACACTTGGCATGAATCAAATTTATAAAATGAAGTAAAACATAAGTAAAAACAGCAATCAGCATGCACTGAATCTTCCCAAAGGGTTTAGCTTTTGGTAATTGCTAATCGATTTTCTATCGAAGTTCTCTTTTCTCTGAGGAGAAATATGACACAAGCACACCGAACCCCATTAGACATGTGGCTCTTTGAGGTTCTTGTCAACAGTTGTTGCCGACATACGTACATGTAAGGTTTAAGCAAGGTTTAAATAGGAGCTGGCAGAATATTCATTCTACAGAAAATTGGCTGATTAGATCCCAATTGTGGCACAAGCTACCCAATTCCCTCTATATTTAAGGCTGTGGAAACAACAGGAGAACCAACTGAAGTTTTACATGTTAGTGATAAAAACGCTTCTTTGCATAGGCTATATGGTAGGCTATATATGCCAAATTAAAGAGTCTATGATTTTGTTTCATTTAAGATAGTGTATCATTACCTAGATAGCCTACATCTTCTGCCGGTAAAAAAAAAAAAAAACTACCTTAAATAGACATACTTTACGCGGAGTTGGGCGTAATGATCACGGGATAGAACGATCATGTATGATGGTTAGACTAGACTGTAAAGGATATGGCCACTCCGTGATCTTTTTGGCATATTTCCGTATGATATTATCCTCGCTGAAGATGAACAGAGAGCGGTTAACGGAGAGGCAGCTGTGTTTGACTGGAATGGGGTTGTAAATAGCCATGGTCCTGGCTCTCTGGGCCATCGTCTGCTTGTACATCCTCTGGACCCCCGGAGGCCCCGGCAGCCGGCTGGCCCCTCTGGCCGGGCCCACGGGACACATGCCTCCATAGCGGCTAGACAGTTCGTCTTCAAAGCGAGCCATTCCGGGATAGCACAGATCTTTCTGGAGAAACCGAAACTGACACCTGGCAATAAATGGAGAAGAAGCATCACAACACACACTGCCCCGTACCCCAGGTCCTTTAGGTGCGTGTAACGTCCACGAACATAAGAGTCAAACATTCACAACAAATCAAATGAGAGAGGGGGGGGGTCTCTTTTTTCATCAACGTTAGTCCGTTATCGCCTCGTCTCTGCTGCTTCCCATGCTGTCAGTGTCCCCGATTTGAAATTGTTGCTCAAAGTTTAGATAGTCAGATTCCATGATGCATCATTTTTCACGGTGTCGTCGGCTGACATGCCCTGGTCCTCGGAAGGGGCCGAAATATACCGGCGTCACCGCTTCAAGTCCGTGCTCCGCAGGACGCTCTTTAAATACAGCTGAAAAAAATAACCGCGAACCGTCAGAACAGATTTCCCTCCAGAAAGCCTCCACAAGCGACACGATTTCTGATTCTTGTTCCCTAAAGACTTGTTTGCATTTCGAGTTTAAACGCTGAACGACTCTTCTTTGAACTGTCTCGCCCCGCGGCCAAGGTAAGAAAAACGAGCCGCCCTCAGCTTCCTTGTATCGAGAAGAAATCACGGCAGAGGAGATTGTTTTCCGTAAACTGGCCGTTAATGTGACTGTAGAGACACTACTTTCTCCACTGCTCCCCATCCAGAGACTCCCCACGTGATAGAGAAGACGCCAGTCAGTGGCTCCACCTTGACCAGCCCTGTTACCATAGAAACAGGGAGGAGAGAAGAAATACAATACTTCCGTGATTACTGTCAAAATAAGAGTGATAAGAAGACGCAGGGTTCGTCCAAAGTCAAATTCAAGCACTTTTCAAGTACTTTCAAGGTCCATTTTAGAGCTTTTTTTTCAGCACTTTACACCACCGTTAATTACATACCAGGACTTAGTCAAAATGATTATTTTTTTAATCACATTAAAAGAGATATTGCTATAAACAGCCACAACTGTGTGCCGTAATAGCACAAGGATCAGATCTTTAAGCAAAACACAAGTTTTATTTTTCAAAAATGTATCACTGTCTAAGTAGACTTGGCTTGCTATCTAACCTGCCTGAGTCAACAGATGTTTATGAGCTAAGCGGGTCCAGTCAAAGATCGTCTCTGGTCCATTGAAGGCCTACACCGGAGGAGGACGGAACTTTTAGATTTGAGCAAAACAAGTTGCAACGATTCTTGAGGCAAAATTAGAAAATGTGAAGCCCATACCTCAATGAAATATTGACATTTAAAAAAAATGTATTGGTATACGTCTCTAAAGCCATTCCTGCTCCCTATTGCACGTTCTGCCAACCTGAACAAAAACTGGAACTTTTCTGCACATGGTCTGGGAGTGTGAACAGGTGCAGGAGTTCTGGAATAAAACAACATCAATAATATCTGATGTGATAGGATGTCGACTTCCTACTGACCCGATTGTTTGGTTACTTAATGATCACTCTAAATTACACCTGCTTGGGAGACGGAAGAAAATCTGGGGCCTGTTTCACAAAACCAAGATAAGGGATTAAGCCGGGATTTCCTGGTTATCCTGGATGAATTTAGCCTTGACTCGGTTTCACGAAAGCAGAGGCACATAAATCACCATGGAGATTTATTCTGTGCAGCTAGCCTGGTCCTGACCAGGCTAACAGCCAGGATTTATTTAATCCTGGAACCTTTTCTGTTCACTCAGCAGTGGTTTTACCCTATTGTTATCAGCCTGGATTAAAATACAACAGGTGCATATTGCTGTTCATTTGAGTACTGTTATTATTTAAAGTTGTGACCATTATTTTTTTTTGTAATTATAAATTTGTCATTGTTACTGTTATATTGCTGTATGAAGACTGCTGTTCATATTGTTGTAAGAAGTTTGATGAATATATTATGGCAGTTGTTGAGATAATTAGAAAAGGCTGATAAAATTTCAAATGAGTTTTAAATGAAGTCTGTTACTAAGGGCAATACATACAATGCTGTACATTTCTATAGTTCCCCAATGCACCTTAAATTATTTTAGTTTATAATTTCTTTTTTTTTCTTTAACAATAAGGATCATGTTTGTTCTGCTTCCATGTGCATTGTATTTGGCATTCTTAGCACACAATTTGTGTTGTCCAGTAAACTGGGACTATAATTTGGGAGGATTGTACAATTTTAAGAACATATCCTAACTGTACAATCCTCCCAAATTATAGACTTAGTTCACTGGACCAGTAACTATCTAGTGATGTAGGCTACTGTACATTCATGTAACAACAGGGAGAGGACTCCTTAATGTTTTTTGACCTTATATTTTGCCTGGGGGGAAATAACTGATGAATATACTCTGTTCCATTCATGTTTATAGTGTGCATGGAATTTATCACTTTATTATCTTTATAGTTTCTAGAATTTACAGTGCAATTTCTTCAGTGTCTTTATTTTCTATGTCCATATATACCAGGGAGCAAGGCATATAATATGTAGAGAAGGAAACTCGTCCTCTATAAAAAATAAAAAAACGCGAGAAAAAGCGTGACAGATAATAGCGGCCAGACTAAATGATAGTCTAAAAATATACATTTATGAACTACTGCTCTTAAATGAAACCATTCAATGTGTCACTTGTCATTTGCAAAAACGAACACCTGTACACTTTGCATTAAAAGCGAGTAGTGGAAGTTAATATGACTTAGGAAATTAATATTTTAGCCAATGAGAGAGAGGGAGGAACAGAGTGAAAGAGATATTTACGCTTCATATTCTAGCGTTTTAGAAAATGGATCTTCATGGTAAATTTCCTGAGTTATCTTCTGCTTACTTTTAAGGCAAAGAGTACAATTGTTAATTTGTGCAAATGATTAGTAGCCTAATCATCGAATGGTATGATTATGACGGTTTCCATTCAGAGCAGTGGTCAGTTAATGTAGATATTTAGGCTGCTTATGCATTCAGTCGGTCCGTGATCGTCTGCTACGCTTTCTCTCGCTGTTTCAGTACAGCGGCCGTGTTATTTTCTTTTTATTCAAATAATGTGTTTCACGTCATCATACTTCCACAAAAAGCTGCTGCTCACTCTGTATAAAGTAGCCTATGTACAATGCGTATTCTCCATTTTGGCATCAGTAAATCTGTGCTCGACCTCGCGGTCTTTTGAGGAAATCCGTGGACGCGCATCTATCTGAATTAGTTCAGCCTGGCTCGACCTAGTCGCTCCTCCTCAGCCTGGCTTGGCCTTCGTGAAACGCACCAAGCCAGGATGCACAGATTAGACTAGGTCAAGCCTCGCTTTATCAGTTATCCTGGATTTATATATTCTGCTTTTGTGAAACAGGCCCCTGGTTATATAGCCGGATCAACTGAAAGCAAAATAAATTATAGCTCAGCGCTGGCTCCCTCGCTTTTGTTCAATTGTGTTTGTATGTTTTGTATGTTCTAAAATATAAAAATAATAAAAAATTGATCTAAAAAAAAATTAAGCAAAAGTATGCTTCTAGCTGACTATACAGTTATAACAGGACTTCTGAGATGTTTGAGTTAGGCTATATTTATTAATTCACAGAGATTAAAATCAAACCGAACTAATCGTAGGCTATGTAGCTAAACAACAATGGAAATGTGTAAAAGTGAAAAAAGTCTGGAAAGGCTTATGGATTACCTTAATCCAAACAATTTGAAGCTGATTAATATTATGTAATTTTATGACATTGAAAAAAGAACACAATTACAAAACAGAGATTTAAGTATTTTATAAAAAATACGCTGTAGGACTTAAAGGAAGATGTAATTTTTACCACATGAGAAATGTATTAAAAATATAGTTCCACTAGTTAGGAGCTTTGTATTGCTTAGGAAACAAAAGATAAAATGAGTGTATGGTTGAGTTAAAGTGAATCTGTGAATTCATTTGAACATAATTCCTCTCTCTGAACTGTATCTTTGTTAAAGAAAAAGTACATATTTGAGACATTTTTATTACAGGATTGTAAGGAGTTGAGTTTTCTGAAATAACTTCACAGATAGTGCCTGTGTGAACAATCTTCAAACAAATGATAATAATAAATAATAAAATTTCATATTATTAAAGCCATTTACAAGTGCGCTTTCTATCATTCTTTTGCATTTGATGAGCTCATTGATGCAACTAAAAACATGAAGAAATCAGTTTAGTTGGTCATTGTGTGATGACCATAATGTCCAGAGGAGCAGCGCAAACACTATTGACCTGCAACTGTAATTTCCAACCTAATATTTTGGCAGCAAATCTTGCACAGTAGTCAGCTGTTTTCACACTGAGGTCCAGGCAGTTTAGGAACCTTCAAGGGCATTCCAGCAGTTCCCAGTAAAATGAGGAATCATTTAATGTCACCAATTTCTTTCACTAGAAATGATCTCAGATGGAGAATCTCAAAGAATGACATTCAACTCTTATCTGTCATTTTACCACCTACAGTGGGGGCAATCTCTTCATTTAAATATTCCAACTAAATGGCCCAAATTACGTGGACACCTCTGTCCATGTACTTTAATGTACTTTTGATCTGGGGCTGTTTTTCGTGGCATGGTCTAGAATAGAGTTCCAGGGGAAAGGAATATTAGTTACTTAGTTATTATTTACATTTAATTATATTATATGGACAAATGTATGTGGACATACAGTGTACTGTTGGTCTAGGTCTGTTTTTCCTGGTTTGGGTCCATTAGTTCCAATAAAGGGATTTGTTCATGCTCCAGCACACAATGATATTTTAGACAACAGCGTTCTTCCAACTTTGTGTCAACAGTTTGTGTTTGCCCCTTTCCCGTTTCAACATGACAATGTCCCACAAAGCCAGCTCCATAGAGAAATATTTTTCCCAGTTTGGAAAGAAGAAGAAGTTGGAAGAAGTTGACTGACACAGCCCTGACCTTAACCCTCTCCAACACATTTGGGATGGAACTGGCACACCAACTGTCAGCCAGATGTGATCCCCCAACATTAGTGTTGGAACTCACAAAGGCTACATTTACACTGCTACGTTTTGGTTTAAAAATTAATTATCTTTTGCTGCATACACCTCGCATTCCCCCTGCTCTGGCGTTTCAGAGCCCCTAAACCAAAGTAATTTGGAAACACTTCTGACCCCGTTTTGGTTTGGAATCTGCTAGGTTGTGTTGTAGTCTTAACGATGTTTGGGCGTGTTAGTCTAAAACGGAGATCAGTTCTTCTACTGGAGCTAAAAACACTTTTTATAGAGTTTGCTCAAAAAACCAAAACGTAGCAATGTAAATGTAGCCTAATGCTCTTATGGCTGAATGGGAGTGAAGAAAGAAGCTGTCTCTCTACTTTCACTCGACACTAACGTTCATTAATCAAAAACAAGACGACAAGATGCTTTAAAAATGCGTTTAATTGCTAATGAGTCATGTAGTAAAAAGCACCGACTACCAAAACATTTCTTCACTTCATTAAGCCAAAAAAATATAACACTTTGCAGTATTAAAAGGAAGAGTCAAAGAATGTTAAAATCATCTGTTAAAATTATTTAACCTAATTATTGGCTAGTTAAACCCTCTGCCACGTACAGTACTTCTGGCTGGTTGCAAGCTGCAGTGTTCTTCACATAAAAAAGTAACCTTAGTAAGGTGTATAAATAAGTTAGATCATGTGCTCTGAGATGACAGATTTTCACAAGGTTTATCTTTCAGTTGATGGAAATTGAAAACTGGGAAACTTCAAGTGAATACCAGAAAACCCATTGGTGTTTACGTCATCAAAGAATCACTCTTACATGTTATCTGGTTCAGAAGACAGTGTTTGTGACATCAAAGAGGTCAAAGCGACAGAATGCGTCCGGGCAGAAAGAGGGACCAGGGGTTCATCAGGGAGTTTCTAACGGCTACCAGCCGAGTGGCGACACTTGAGTGACCCACACTGGCAGCTGAAGTACTTGCTCTTCACTCTCCAGTAGTGATCGCCATAGTCAAACCTGAGGAGGCACAGACAGCAGTCCATCATATTATCTTTATTTGAACGGTTTATTTTAGGTTGTCTGCTGAAGAGGAAAGAGGAAGGCAGAAGGGCTGAACGATGCGATTTGAAAGAATGCGATTAGCCAATCGCGAAGGCCGCGATTAATCAAATATGCAATATTTAGTTGAATGTTTGGTTTAACATTTTTTATTCCACTTTTTATTATAAGGTTTACTTTTATTTCATAAGATAAATGCGGTTATAATGTTACATATCACAGATTCAATGTGCCATGCTTAAAACTAATGGATGGCAATTCATGTCTACGTTCTCATCCTTGCATAGGAATATATTGGATGGTGTCTCGTGTTATAATAACATGTTTTATCTGTTAAGGCGCCGACACACCAACCCGATTATGTCCTTCATGGCCAACCGTCAGCAGAAAAGGCAGTCGGACTGATCAGTCGGCTCGCCTTTACACAGCGAATTTTGAACTTTAGCTAAACTTAAAAAAATAAAAAAATAAATAAAAAAGGATTAATCACAAATTGAATAGTAATCGCAATATCTGGCAGGAAAATCACAATTAGATTTCCCCCCAAAATCTCAAATCGTTCAGCCCTAGAAGGCAGTAGACAGAGCTGAGGTTGTTTTTTCCACCACTCACCCTATCTGGTCTCCAGCTTTGATGGGCCTGCTGGAGAAGAAGGCTATCCTAGGGAAGCGTAGATCCTGGTGCATGGTGAACACCCTCACAGCCAGTAGGTTGGGCTCACACAGATGGTTGATGAAGCGGCCAATGTTGCCAAAGAGTCTCGCATCGATACAGTGTGCGTCTCCCACCTGCACAAGATGATGACCCGAAAGAGTGAGTTCTGTTCAGTTCAGTCACTTTATATACAAAACACAGGTAGAAGTAAACAAAAAGAAAACAACGAACAAAGTACAAACATGTTTCCTGTACATACGATGTACAATATACTGTACAATACTACAGCAGCAATCTAAAACAAATTCTAAACAAATTCTTGAACCGGGGTACTCTAAATGTGCGGCCTGAGGGGAGTGTATCAAACTCAAAGTGAAGGTAGAGCTGGGCAATATATCCATATTATATCGATATCGTGATATGAGACTAGATATCGTCTTAGATTTTGAATATTGTAATATGGCACACGTGTTGTCTTTTCCTGGTTTTAAAGGCTGCATTACACTAAAGTGATGTCATTATCACCAGACTGTTGTAGCTGTTCTATTATTTGCCTTTACCCACTTAGTCATTATATCCATATTACTGATGATTATTTATCACAAATCTCATTGTGTAAATATTTTGTGAAAGCACCAATAGTCAACACTACAATATCGTTGCGGTATCGATAGAGGTATTTGGTCAAAAATATCGGGATATTTGATTTTCTCCATATCGCCCAGCCCTAAGTGAAGGTCACATGTTCTTTATTTGGATGTCAAACAGAGTGAGAGCACCAGGAGTTTAGGAATTACAGCACTAAAACATGTAGCCTTCCACTTCCATGAGTGGGAATAAGTTGGTAAAGGTAATAAATAAAAGAGATTGGGTTTTAACATCTTTCTTTAAGATGCTTCAAAATAACAAACGGCTACTGAGCAATAAAGGATACCGGTCCACTCTGCTACCATCAACTACTGTCACCATAAGATTAACCACAGTCTGTAAAACCATGAAGAATGCTGCCGACAGAAGAAAAACAGTGCGTCACGTACTGAGCAGGGTGGCAGTGCCACCCTTTGACCAAACCTAACAGTACACGCATTCAATCCCTGAAAATGTCTGCCGGACATCCCAGTTTATGTTCAATGCTTACCATCAACATATGAGAGTGTTACAGTATATGTTTAAATTCTTAAGTTTTATTTGATACAATGTATTGACACATGTTTACAGAGCCATGTGTTGGCTCGTGTTGTCTCTTGCCTCTGAAGGTAATGTAAGTAAGACCATGTGGGCTGGGCACTTTTAGGCGTGTGTGACACAAGAAAATAATGAATACATTCATTTTTGCAATCTCGCAGGCCTATAGAGCACGGACATTATACCATCATACAATTGTGCCTTGTTACTAATGCTGCACTGAGCGAGATTTAAATCCATAACACGCTAAATTAAACTGAATCCAGACTTTTTCCTAACCTACATATTAAATGTTACGTTTTTCTTCATTTTTCCTCATCTAATTCTAATACAAACTGCAACTGTGAAAACACATATACATAAATATACGTTATAATAATTTCTACTGACAGTATCAGAAAATAGCAACTTCACACTAGTAGACCCTCTCATTGCTAAAAAAATCTGAGTACTAACTGAGCATTCCAACTGCAGCAAGCTGGACTCTTGCAAAGTGGCGTAACTTAGTTATGACGGGCCCCAGTGCACGCCATCATGAGTTACTAGTTATAAAAGATATCGGCTCGTCTCGTCACATGATCAAATAGAGACTTGACAATGGACAACATCAACATGTATATTACGCAGCAATCATCATTACTTATCTGTATATGATAAAGATACCAAACAAAATAAATTATTCATTTCAGGGAGGCAAAATCTTCGCCTTTCAGCAAAAAGTGCCTTTTTCAATACAAAATATGTCATTTGTGTCGATCCGATGAGTTCAATTATTTTTTTAAGTGCCCTGAACTTATGTCCTCCTTACATTTGTTGAAGTAAATACATTAGTTCTAGTGTGAGTGTTTGCTGTAAATCCACATTTTAAAGCGGATAGTTAAAATATTCTTCCCGGGGCATCTTGGTCAACTTTTTTCACCCCTGATGAAGTTTGCACCCCTGCATTTCATTTAATAGTTTTGATATTTTTTGTAGTTTATGTATTATGTAAAAAGCATATCATTTTGTTATAAATTGCTAAGGACTACTTTACAGAAAAATGACGATCTGAATGACTCGCAAGTCACTCTTATTCTCTGCCCAACACACTGATGGAGGGCCCACTCTGTCTATGAACCCCCCTTACCTCACGGGCCCCGGTGTAACAGCACTGCCTGCTGGGTCTATATTTACTCTCTCAAACATCAGATCATTTCTTCTCTCATCTCACAGAATGGCCAAGTGCAGCTTTGAAAAAAATCATGTAAACGAATTCAATTACCTTATTGTCGAGGGTGAAGAGGAAAGAGTCACTCTCCCTTTTATCAGCCTCTGCATCAGTGACGATCTCCCCGACATACCTGTGGAAGCATTAGGGGGAAAGAGCTCAGAGCGCAGTTTCAGTTCAATAGTTCATGCTGTAAAACACAGAATTCACTCATTTCTCGTATGAGAGCCTGTCCTCACTCGCAAATGAATGTTCCCTGAGGAATATCCTGCATGGTCCTCACTCCCCAGCCCATCTTCTGTGTCCTGAAGAGCTGCAGCCGGGCTCTGAAACAAACAACAACAAGGCAATTATCTCATGCAGCAGCTGACAGCAGCAGCACACTTCAGAGGAACATTATGACAAGAAATTACACTGATTGTATCCAAGAAAACACAGGTTCACAAGAGAAAAACAACTTAAAGAGCTAATCAATTTCCTGGAAGAGGAAATTGAGTCATTTTTCCACTGGCCTGATATAAAACCACCGCCTGCCAGACATGTAGTTTGTATGTACAGTACACTGTCACCTCTATGTTCCCATCAAATACCAACCAGTACTCATACTGGTAACAGTACTTGAGAACCAACAGGCACAAGGTTCTCTGTGTCAATTACTTTGTGGACACCACCTTTGTAGGAATAAGTATCATGTCACCAAATCAACTAAAATAAAGTCTTCATAAGTCTATTTAAGGGCACAAGATTAGGAAATAAAGCAGGACTAATTCTGATTAAGATTTCTTGGGCATGCATACAGGTAGTTTATATCCACTTCCGGGATTGCTCCGGTGCCGCCGGAAATTCACCAAAGTTCTTTTCGGCCGGATATATACGGTATCTTCCATTTCATTGTGTTGGAATTTCAAACTCCGATGGATTTATGAGGACTATGGTTAACTGCTCCTCAGATCTCTGCAGGGTTAAATCCAGACAGCTAGCTAGACTATCTGTCCAATCTGAGTTTTCGGTTACATGACTAAAACAACTTTTGAACGCAAACAAATGTTCCACCAAAATAAGTTCCTTCCCGAGGCTATTTTGCAGTGCCACCGTGGCTCCGTCTGGCGCTTAGCGCGGACCAAAAAAATGCCAATAAACTAGAGCGCCTTTTTCTCCTATCCCAGAATTCTGTGTGGACTAGCCAGACCTTCCTCCGTAGCGCTGTGGAGAAATGTGGTTACTGACCGGCTACATGTAAACAGACTTACAGTAACCAGGTTACTACAGTGCATGTGAACGCATTCTCTGATTACAAGGGTAACCTGGTTTCATGTTTCTTGAGTGCATGTAAACGCGCTGATTGATATGAAGAGAACCTGAGGCCTAATCCTCATGGCCTGGGGCCTCGGGGGCAGCGGTTAAGATAAGTTGCCCAAACTCCTGGACAATCAGGGGTAAGTGCTTGTGTTTCCTTTTCCCCCCTCATCATTTTTATTTACTTTCTTAACTGTAATGTAACTTAAAGGGTAATTACTGTTTTTTTCAACCGGAACCCTATTTTCCTATGTTGTTGTGTGTAAGTGACTGATAGGAACAACAATCTATGAAAATGGTCTAGTATTAATGGTGAATGCTGTAACCGGCAGCCACAGACCGGGCTGCAATGTAACCCTATGGGGCAAATGCTTTTTTTGCCACTGAAAGGCTCAGATTATTGTGTGTCTGACATTATGGAAAGGATCCCTGCAGAGATAGGCCTTTGAAGACCTTTGTGTTTAACCAGAAACAGCTATGAGGTTGCTAGCACTAAACCTGACAGACTCCATTTAAAAAAACAAATGCTTTTAGCGTGTATAGAGCAAACATATTTTCACATGTAAATCGGTAATCAATGTTTATTTCAACCAAAACTAGACGACCCAGAATGGGTTTTCATAGTTTTATTTTGATTCTGTCGACTTTGAATGAAGTGTATTTTACGAATTACTGTTTATTTACATGGAGTCTGGTGGCTTTAGTGAACGCAATTTGTGATGTTTTTATGTTTGAAAAAAGGATCTTACTCTTTAAGAGAAATGTCAACCTCAGAGTATTAATCTGAGCCTGTCAGTGGCGAAACGAGCACTTTTGCGAACGTAAATACAAGCTGCACAATTGCCCAGTTAACTTACATTGTAGCTTGTTTCGCCCTAATACTAGACCAATGTCAGATTGTTGTTCCCATCAGTCACTTATACACAAAAACATCGGGAAAATAGGGTCCAGGTTGAAAAAAAAAAACAGTAGTTACCCTGTAAGTGTTGCAGGGATTTCAAGGTAGCACATGTAGACTTTATAATTCACTATTATTGATTTCTCTCCAAATTTTTTTATGATCTCAATATTTCCAATTGCACGCGGTTCTTCACAGCAGCTAGAAAAAAAAAAGACGTAGGGACTGTGCTTTGTGCTGGAGCTTGTTGCAGGAAACAGTCAGCTGTTAGGCCGCATTCAGACTGGATTGGCCGATCCGGCAAAAACGGCAGTCCTCCCATTTACTGAAATGGGGGTAGCAGGTTTAGCCTGGAGACGAAGAAAACCGCATCAGCATGTGGCGAACAGGTAAAACAGATTCAACTTTTTGAGAAACACAACCCAACGTCACGCTGCGGTGGCCAATCATGTAATCGGTGATCAGACATTGTCAGTCCGATTCGAGGTGGTGAGAGTGTAACATTACAGTAAACATCCGTGCCTCTATCGCTACCAAGGAACTATTTAAAAAACTAAGAGGGTAAAAAATGAAACACAAGCACCTAACCCTGATTTACCAGGAGTTCGTTAAGCAGCTCCTGTATAACTTAAATCTCTATCTCTGTTTGGGTGTTACTTTTATCCAACAGATAGCCACCTCACCAATTCTGATCTACTACCCTGCAGCCACATTGGAGCTATATTTGCTGATTTAAGTCATTGCAAGTGCAAACTGTGCACTTCTGCTGCTGCTGCTTCATATAAAAATGTTTCCCCCAGGAAACCAGAGGCACTTTTACTGCAGGAAATGCAGGAGTATTTGCAAGGGAAGAAAGGTACAATGAGAAACAGCCACACTGAGCTGTTGGAACTTCTCTAAAGTGGAATAGTCACCTCAGTCCGTTCTGGACCACTCGGTTCCTGCAGGTCCTCCAGCAGGAGCAGGCGTGGTTACACTCAAACAGCACGGGGGGCTCCCTCTGACAGAAGTCAAGTGGTAGTCGACCCTCCTACAAACGCACCGAGGGACATGTTACAAACTGCTATCAGGGATAAAACACAACTAGACTGTTTAGACAAGTTATCTGTTGCTTTCAGCTTTTTATTTTTTTTTTTAATCCTAGCTAGAAATATATTTCGGAAAAAAAATTGTCATGCTTTGTTTATTGTATTGGTAACCAAAATAAACCAACCATTCATTCATTCAAAGGAATATAATATGATAAAATTGACACTGAACAAGTTATTGTATTGTTAAGTGTAAAGGATATTGAAATGTGAAGCGGCAGCTTCTGCGGACAAAGACAAAGGAGTCTACGCAGGAGTCTTCATGAAAAGATAAGTGGGCTTGATATCTTCTTGATATCTGATATATTACTTGCACTGCTCATCTTTATCTGGAAATGTGCTGCTTCTCCATTCCTGTCCGTGTATCCTATTGGACATACTACAAACCTTGCATAAGTTCGCAACATTTCCGCAACCCGACTTCTCTTACCTATCCCACCCGCTCCACACCTTGTCTGCCACTCACAGGACTGAGTTCATCTCTGGCTTTGCCAGCCAGCAATCCCTTGACTTCCTTTCTCTCACTGAGACCTGGATTACACCGACCAACACATCCACCACTGCTGCTCTCTCTTCTGCCTACTCTTTCATCCATACACCCAGACCCACTGGGAAAGGCGGGGGGACAGGCCTCCTCATTAACCCCATATACACACTGCCACAGTTCACTCCACTGTCTTTTGAACTTAATGCTGTTACCATCGGTAAAACTAATCATTGTCGGACATCTACCGCCCACCATGTCCTCTGGGAGAATTTTTGGAATAGCTGGATGTCCTTCTTTCAAACATCCCTGAAACTGGCCCTCCGCTGGTACGTCTGGGTGAATTCAACATCCAGACAGTTAACATTCTTTGACTCTCTCCTTCTCTGGCATCATCTACTTTATCAACCCTCCCTACATCTGCCGCCCATACTTCTTCTTACTCATGCCTCCCAATGCCGCCAGACACTCTCCTCTCTACTCTTTCCTCCTCTATCGACTCTCTCTGTCCTCCAGGCTCACAAGTCCTCCCCAGCTCCGTGGTTGTCTGACTCAACGGCGGAAATCTAAACACCCAGATGATCTGCTTACCTATCAGTCTCGTCTCTCTCCTTCGCTGCCTCTATTTCTGCAGCAAAAAGTTATTTCTATCAAACCAAAATTGAGTCCTCTTTCTCTAACCTCCAAGAATCCCAGTCCACCTCCTCCCTCCTACCAGTCCACTTCATCAACTACTTTGTAAAAATGATAATGACATACGCTCTTCATTCTCTATCCCTCTATCTCCAAATCAAATTCTTACTTTGATTACTTCTGCCTGCCCAACCACCTGCCCCCTTGATTCTATCCCTTCTCACCTTCTCCAGTCTATTGCTCCTGACCTTCTTCCTTTCCTCACCCAAAAGAGGCAAGAGTGACCCCACTACTAAAAAAAACCAACACTCGACTCGCCTGAGGTAAATAACTACAAACCCGTCTCCCTTCTTCCATTTCTATCCAAAACTATTGAACATGCCATTTATAATCAACTCTCTACCTACCTCCACCAGAACAACCTTCTTGATCCCCACCAGTCTGGCTTCAAGGCTGGCCCACTCAACAAAACTGCCCTCTTTGCTGTCAGTGAGCCACCAGTGTTTCCCACAAGTTGAGAATGTACTTGTGGTGGTGGGTGGCGCAGGATGTGATGGCGCAGCGCGTGATGGCTGGGTTCAGTAATAAACTAGTCAAATGAAGGTTTATGAACTAGTTTTTGAAAACAATGATTACATTAATCTATAATTTAGAAAAAATAACTATTTACATATTAAACAAATTAGAGTTAACGATGATACAGATAAAATGATTGCGACACTATTCTGCATCAGACACAATTTCAGAGTAATAATTAGTGCAGCACGATATGAGGAAAATATGCGATATGCCATGACGTTGTTGGATATCGCAATATTACTTACAATAAACAGATATTAAAATGCCTTTCTGCTGCTTTCAGTATTCTGCTAAAATACAACAAATTTAAAATTTAAAACAAATGAAAGAAAAGTGTAGCCATGATGATTTTAGCCATATCTATGTAGCTATACTAAGGCTATCTAAAGTAAATTTTTGTTTGTTAGATCATTGTTCTTTTTTTTTTTAAGTGTTCTAATCTGTTTTGGAGATCCTAAAAATGCTGTTTTGTACTATACATGTCACACTCATTAAGATCTCATCTGAGTAGATTTCATAAATATGGTTAATGGATACAGGCACGGCGAACTGAAGTCTCGGTTAGCAATGATTAGCTCTGTTAGCGGTTGACTCTGGTCAGCTCCGTTATAAGATACGTCTCGCGGAGGAGACTGCAGCGGAAAGGGGTAATAACCAGACTGATAAATGATGTTCAGGGCGCTTTCACAGTGGTGTGGCCGCATTGTTTCTACGGTTTTATTAGTACAGTTAATCCCACCGCAAGACCACCAGCAGCATGCTACTAGTACTAACGATAGCCTCTGCCTGAAGTGCAGCGGCATGCACGCGCCGTGCAACTTCACTAGGGGGAGGAGCTGGAGGCCACTGGTCTATGTCCGCTGTAAAAAATACACCGTTGATTGGAAAAAAAAATGTATTACGATTTTATCCACCTGGGCAGGTCTCAATCTACCTGGGCGGGTGTCCAAGTAGAACCTATGTATGGGAAACACTGGCAGCTTCACATCGCTAGAGCAACCTCTCTCTCTTCCATCGTCATCCTTCTGGACCTTTCTGCTGCCTTTGACACAGTGAAACACCAGATCCTCATTTCGACACTCCAGGTTCTGGGTGTCTCAGGCTCTGTGCTCTCTTTGCTCACATCTTACCTGGCAGACTGAACCTACCGGGTAACTTGGAGAGGATCTATCTCAGAACCTTGCCCACTCAAAACTGATGTTCCTCAGGGATCAGTCCTGGGTCCCTTCTTCTTTTCTTTGTACACCAACTCTCTCAGGGTCTGTCATTCACTCGCACAGCTTTTCTTATCACAGCTATGTAGATGACACCCAACTAATTCTCTCCTTTCCGGAGTCTGAAACGCAAATAGCAGCACGTATCTCGGCTTGTCTGACTGACATTTCTTCTTGGATGTCCACACACCATCTGAAACTCAACCTTGACAAGACTGAGGTCCTTTTCCTAGGAGAGGGCTCTCCTACCCAGGACCTGACTATAACAATTGACAACTCTGTGGTAGTCCCCACCCAGACTGCTAGAAACCTGGGTGTGACACTTGACGACCAACTCTCCTTTACTGGCAACCTTGCTGCAACTACCCAATCGTGTAGATACTGTACATGCTGCATAACATCCGAAGATTACGTCCTTATCTAACGCAGAAAGCGGCTCAGGTTCTGGTTCAGGCTCTAGTCATCTCACGTTTAGACTACTGTAACTCGCTCCTGGCTGGCCTGCCTGCATGTGCCATCTGGCCCCTGCAGCTCATTCAAAACGCAGCAGCTCGACTTGTCTTCAACCTCCCCAAGTTCTCTCACACTACACCGCTCCTCTTCTCTTGAGAATACTTGCATACAGGGCTACGAACGGATCAGACCCAGCTTATATCCAGGACATGGTCAAACCCTATACCCCAAACCGCCCACTCCACTCTGCATCAGCCAACCAGCTTTCTGCCCCCTCACAGCGAGGGACAACTAATCATTCAACGAAATCCCAACTGTTTGCTGTCCCGGATCCTAAATAGTGGAATGAGCTCCCTATTGACATCTGGATGGCCGAAAGCATACACCTCTTCCAACGAAGACTAAAAACACATCTCTTCCAACTGCACCTCGGATACAAAAAAAATAAATACACATGTATACACACATATATTCTTAGAGTTGCACTTTCATATGGCTCTTTGTAGTTTTGCTTATTTAAAGCTAATGTACACTTACTACTTGTCTTGAGTTTGCATCTTCTAGGTTGAAAGCACTTAATTGGAAGTCGCTTTGGATAATAGAGTCAGCTAAAAAGGACATGTAATGTAAAATGTAAAAAATAACATCATAGAATGTGTTAGCTGAATCTGTGTGTGTGTGTGTGTGTGTGTGTGTGCGTGTGTGTGTGTGTGTGTTAACTTACACTGTCATACCAACATCGCAGACTGAGCTGACCACACATGCAGGTACTGGATGAGCAGTCGTCTGTACAGCTACAGTGCTGAATGACACAATCAGTGGGCTATTATTAGTCTTAGGACATTTTGGAGCTTTTAGCTTACATTGCTGTATTATTTTTGATGTATTCTATTGTTCATGACATGACAGTCTCAGTGAAAAAAGGAGCAGTTTACAAGAAACTGTGGAGTGTTTTTCTCTTTTCATTTGGACCGGACAATGAAACATTGAAATTGGATATTTGCTAAACAGTAGTTCTTTCTGCTTGCTGGTTTCATTAAGTCCCCCAATTCAGTCAAAGGCAATCTCAGAAGTTGAGACCTGATAACACTTCTTTAACACTTACAACACCAGTTGCAGCAGCACCAGGTTAAAGGATAATGCTGGTGATAGTCTATATTTTTCTCCCTGTCAACAAATACCATGAAAAGACCAAAACCATTAATGTCTTAGTTCATCTCTCAATACTTTCTTACCCTGTGTGTAGAACTCCAACCCATTGGTTCCTAATGAAGACATAACACCTCATAAAACACCTTTTTTAAAGGGTCAGTTATTTCCCAAAGCAGATGGTCACCGTAGTTTTTAGCAAACATAACTCAAGCAGGAGGAAATAGTTGTTAGGGACTATTTTTTAGCAGCGGATTAATCCACATTTGGTGCTCTAATGAGGATGGGCTTTCTTTCTGGCAGCAGGACGGTGTGTTTGGGATTGAGTCAAAATAAACTACAGTGTGTGTGTTCATAAGAGTTCCCAGTGCAAAAATTTGGCTCATTGATGTGGTGTTTCTAATAACAATGGAGCTCTCATTCATTATCGGCTGTGTGTGTGTGATTTGTTGACAACACAAAAAATATAGAATATCACCAGACTTTAGAGCACTGTGATATATGTACAGGGTTTCTGCAGGTTTCAACAAGTCAAATTTAAGACCTTTAAAAGAACTTTAGGAATTAATTTAAGACCTATATCACGACATAAAAGTACAACGAAATGCAGGGTCACAAAAGTACTTGCAAAGTTAATAAACTTATTCAAATTTAATGAAGGCGACACAGAGAAATACTATCTGTAAATATAAGGCAAATTATATTTGGACGAGCGAGAGAAAGAACTACAACGTAGATTTTGATTTTGAAATTTGTTTTTTTTAGACTTTTTAAGACCCCGAGAACACATGTAAAATTTATAGGATTTACCATTTATAGAAAGCTGAAGTCTCACCTGTAAATGAGTGATGTCCTTGTCTATGTTCAGTGGGGAGGTGACACAGTTGTCAGGTATGTATTTAAAGTTGTCAGGGCTCGGCTCGCTGTCGACACCATTAACACAGATAATAGGAACTGCCTCGTACCCCCGAGAAATGTCCCTAAGAGAAGGTTAAATAGTTTTTAAAATCAGATCAAAATATGTATGGTAAAATGAAAATTATATGCTTGTAGATCTGTATCAAGAGAATTAAACAATAAAGTAATAAAAACAGGATGTGAAAAACTGACAAGACTTCATAGGCCAGGAGCCAGGTCCGCTCCTGAGGATGTTTTTTGCTACCTTTTTTTCACCATTATCTTATATCTTGGGCCATCAAAAGTTGATAACGACCACCCCCAACTCGGACCCGTTTGGTCTCAGGGGCCAAAAAACACCCTTTTTGGGAAAATCTTGTGGCGAAATGATGTAATTGTGAATATTAAGGTACTACGGCTACATAAATGGTCATATAACCCTAAAATGTTGCATGGTGTATCCTGACACGTAGGGGAAACTAGCAGAAAAAGATTCTGGGGATTGCTTCCTTTTTGCTGTCAAATATCACCCTCAACATACCCCAAAAGAAAAACAAATGTCTGTCCGTCTGACAAATTGTCATCAAAATTGATATTTATGTAGCTGTAGTACCTTTTAATATTCACAATTACATCATTCCGCCAAAAGCTTTTCCCAAAAAGGGTGTTTTTTGGAGACCAAACGGGGCCAAGTTGGGGGTGGTCGTTATCAACTTGTGATGGCCCAAGGTATAAGATAGTAGTGAAAAAAAGGTAGCAAAAAAACATAAGGCACCAGTTCTAGAATAAATGACAAGGAAATTAAGAAAAAAATATGCGTTAAATACGTTCAATGATCAATATCAACCTCATGTCTGCATGTGAAGTACAGAGCTGGAGACAGGATGTGCTTAGCCTAGCATAGCATAAAGACTTGAGGCAGGGGTAAACAGCTAGCCTGGCTCTGTCCAAAGTAAATAATACACCTACCAACACCACTAATGCTCACTATAAGGAACAAGTATTGAGTTTGTTTAACATGTACAGAAATAGAAATGTAAAAGGGCAGTTTTATGTTTCGTTTTTAACATCTCTTTATTGAATTCTCAAAATATTCTGAGAACATTACATTAGAGGTGTTAAAAAAATTGTTGGATAGCTGGTTATCCCTGATTCTAGTCTTTATGCGAAGATAAGATTGACACACCCTGACTGCAGCTTTGTGTGTGCGGTATTAATCAACTTATTATTTGTCACGCTGGCCATATACAAATACAATTCAGTGAAATGTTATCTGCCAGTTCCTTCAATTTATGCATTAATATATATATATATATATATATATATATATATATATATATATATATATATATATATATATATATATATATATATATATATATATATATGATGGTGGGCAGTCTTATACATTTGGGATCCTAGTGGCCTGATGGTAGAAGCTCTTCCTGGCCCTTTTGTATCTAGTACCTTCTTTCGGTCATCAGAAAATGGAGAAAAAGCTGTTCCTGGGTGGTTTGGATCTTTTATTCTCGGAGAACTCCTCAAACTCCTCTGACACTCCCTGTGTAGAATACATCTTTTCCACACTATATACAATACCGCATTACAGAAACCTAAAAACAGCCTTGTTTTTATTTTTTTTTAGCTTGATCACATTTGATTTTTGTTTCACCAATGTGTCCAATGCGTTTCAAGATGGTTATAAATGTCTCAACTCACAGAGGAACAGCGCAAATAAAAATCAACCAAACACAGATGAGAGCAAACAGCAGCAATATGTATTACAAATAACAGTTCTTTATGTATAATATTGGAAAAGAAGCTTTCATATTATTAAATAACCCAACCAAAACACACCCACGCACACAGTATTGCTGTCTACCTGCTGAGCACTCTTTCTCCATGACAGTCCCTGCCTCTCCTGGCGTCAGTCAGCTTCTTGTTGGTGTTGAGGGCCGTCCACACCTTGGAGCCGTAGACGCAGCAGTCCAGAGCCGTCTCTCCCTCCTTGTTCTTCTGGTTGATGTCAGCTCCACGAGACAGAAACAACCTGCAGATGGAGGATGTTTAAGTTAGAAGTGACTAGTTTAGAACCGGTTGTTGTGTAACGTGTTAAATAACAAAGAGAACACAGTAATCTTAAATCACAATAAACTGGTGCATCAAGGGATCGGCCAATACGGGAGCTTTGAAGCTAAAACCAATATCCTCCAGATATTGCAGATACTTATTTTCATATAATCAATTATCAAAAACCGAGGAGGACACGCTGTTGGATGCTGTCCTCTCCTACGGTTTCTTCAATGCCTTTTTTCAACGAATTTATCTCTTTCCGTCCCTTACCCTGTCTTTCTGCTTGAGCAGCACTGGCTGAAGCCTGAAAATATTGTAAACAAATTAACATAACGAATTACACTGGTTGGACTGTTCAGCTCTGTTTCAGACTGATAACTCCGGTTCAGGTTGGTCCTCATCCTCAACACGTATCTTTTTCAGTGTAAGAGTAAAAAAATTACACAACATTATTTAGAATACGTTTATTTGATTCACAGCTGCTACATATAGTGTTTTGACCTCGACAACCCAACTGCATTTTACTGCAAACTTGCGACTAGTTAACTTTCTAAAGCAGGCTAAGTTTGCTAAGAGTCGGGTTGGGATAGGCATATGTAAACTCTCGATCATATCATTAAAAACCATAGGCAATAAAGTGCTGCTATATTAGCTTCCACTCTTCTGGTTTCACTTTTTCCACCAGATGTTGGAACCTGAACCTTCTTCAGGATCCCAAAAATAAACTGGAAAGGACAACCAAGACCAGCAGGGCTATTTTTGGGTGCATTGTGTCATCGTATTTTGCAAATTTAAGGGTCTGCCTCTGAAGAAGGCATGAGAGCCACCAACAAGCCACTGTTTGTTTTTTAAACAGCGAGTGGACTAGCATTTTTTCATGTCTCACTCAGTGAATTCAAGATTTATTTTCTGACAAAAACTACCTATTGTTGGAACACTAACAAAGACTGATTTTGTAAGTTTTATTTTGTTTCTGTCCCATTTGAATGAAGGGTTATATGATGGGTTAACAAGGTTATTCATTCTTCAATCTTGGTTTGTGAAAGAGACAAACTTTAATTCCTTTGTATTTCTCGGTTTAGGTGTAAGAATATTTATTTTATTCTTGAGAATTTGTGAGTTTATTTTGTTAACTAAAAAAGCTAAGAGAGCTAAGCGAAGTCACAGCTCACGCGCTATGCATCCTGGTAAATGTAGGTACTGCCGCCACAGCATCCGCGAGCAGGAGGACTCTCTCATTCATTATAGCTCACACTGGTGTATTCATTTCTTCAAAAGACTATGTATACCTTCAGTACTGATTGGACATTCACATTTAAAAAAGGTGGCGAATTTTCCCTTTAGAAATTTTGTGTCTCGTTTGTCATTCATTTTTAATTGTTGTATTTTATCAGATGCAAAAAAAAAAAAGAAAAACACAATAACATCAACAATGACATTGGCATCATACACTGGCCATTGGTTGCCCAGCTCTCTTAAAATCCACCATTGACAAACTCATGTTGGTGGACGACTACAAGCGTCAGTTACAAATACTGTGAGAGTAGTGTTTTAGTGTTTCCTAAAACATAATTTAACTCAAAACGGATATCTGCCATTGAGAGCATAAATAGGGTTACGTATGTTTAGGTTTTTTCTAAAGCAATTCAACTGTTACCCGGACATTCGGTGCAGCGTCCTGGCTGCGCCGCAACTTTGTTCCGTCCTGCGCTACGCGCCATAGCACATAGGGAGCGTCTCAGAAGCGGAGTGTCTTGCCTGCACGACTCGCATATTTGATCAGTTTAAGTACTTTTCACAACAATCACATGCTTATTAAGCTAGTATCTACCTTCCACTCCAGGCACTCCTGCAATTAAACTCCATGCCTTCTTGTTTCTGGCATTGTCCTTATAAATAGGATCTGTGATGTCTTTTTATGTTTTTCAACCTCCACTGAATCGCTCGTTGTCTATGGTGTTGTAGAGAAGAAGTGTACAATACAATGGGGGTGTTTTGGTAAACTGACTGGATACTCTCGCTGTTTCACTTCCTGCCCAGCTGTTTGAACGCCCCCGCAGCTCGCGTGAAAATAGACCTGCCGTGTATCTTTAGCAGAGCGGAGAGCGGTTTCACACACGCTTTGCGGGTGTTGGAATATCAAGCATTGACTTGAATGGCCATGATTGATCGTGGGGGCCGCGGCTCCTCCGGAACGCAGCACAGACGCATGTAATGGAAAATAGCTTATTTTGCATTCACTGCATACAACAATGACTTTAAAACGATCATTTTAAACCCAGACCTTATTGTACAAAAAAAAACTTAATTGACACCTGTAGTACGTTCTCATTTCTACAGCTCTCAGGTTGTCCTAGGCACCGCTACGATTGACAACAAAACAAAAACATTTCAGCAAAATATAGGTTGAAGAAAGTATTGCCTATAAGCAGAGCATTTGAGCATAATGCATTTTTACTCGTTTTTCAAAAGGTGCCCCTCTTCTTTGAGTGTGTGCAGTCTGACCCTCCTCCGCAGCGCTGTGGAGGAAGGTCAGGCAATGTGCGACTAACAATGGACTGATCTGAATTTGATAAAGGTCTATGTTAGCCAGATGAACTCTGTTCCCAGACTACATACTCACATCACACACTCCAGGTGGTTCTCTCTGGCAGCAACATGAAGCGCTGAGTCACTGTGAACGTTGACAGCGTTGAGGTCACATCGGGCCTCCAGCAGAGCCTGGGCGATGTCATCACAGCCCGAAAGTGCCGCCCAGTGCAGGCAGACATTCTCTTCCTGAACAAGGAGCAAAAACAGAATTGTTCTGTATAAATAACATTCTTTGGACCTGTTGGGTCTCGTGCAAGAACATTTTTATATTCTTATTCAAAACCTTTTTTTTTTTATATATGCTAACTTTGGTCCGTGCTGAAAAGTCTCAACAATTAGTTGATGGATTGCCATTAAATTTGGTGCAGACATTTATGGTGCCCAGAGGAGGAATACAAATGACTTTAGTGATCCCCTGAGTTCTCCTCTAGCGCCAACATGAGGTTGACATTGCATCGGGCTTTGTGTCGCAAGGTAGGGCCCTCAGTGGTTAAATTTGACTACTTAAGTGCCCGGGCAGCCGGCGGCCTATTTAGCTAGCTTGCCTGTTATGGCTCTCAGTCTAGCACCAACCACGGTGCAGAAGGAGACGTCAACAGTCTTTATATTAAGTTTTACCCATGGTAAAGGGCTTTAGGGTCGCTCCACTCCCGGTAGTGCAGGCCCACCCTTGTCTGGGTCACCCTAAACTCTACGTTCAGGCTGCTGATGGGGATCGTCAGCATGTTGTTCTTCCCATACAGGGCAATATTGCTATATGTTGACTGTATCCAATGTTGTGTCAGTCATACTATGTTATAGGTCATACTTGGAGGATTTATTGCTTGTGTATAGTGAATGGCAATCGCAATATTGGTCTTAAAAAAAAGAAAAAAAAAAAAAGAAATCCCAATTAGATTTTTCCAGATCGTTAAGCCCTGCTTGTGAATTTTGCTCGAATAGGTACAAGAAAATTGGTGAATGTCATGTATTCTGTTTTGCTCTATACTGCATGAGGACCAATTTTTTATATGATCACTTAAAGTTGCATATTATGTTGTTGTATTGTTATAGTTTAGATAATACACTAACAAATGTTTTACTTAAAAATAAAACGGTATTGTAGCATAGTAATGATTGACCAACTATATATACAGCACAATCATACGGTTATGAAATGCTGTGCCATCCTTCCTGTCTCAATTAGAAATACATTTTATGTTAATTATGACAAAAATAAGTGAAGTTTACTTTTTTTCCTTGCTCAGGGTGACACAGAATCCAATTCCCCTCTGGTTCCCCAGTCTACTGTACTTTCCCTCAGTTTAGAGGTAAAAACTTTTATGCATCCCACAAGACCACACTCAATGAGCTGCAATGCTGTAGGAAGTGTGAAAGCAGAGTGTTATGGCATGTGCATGTGTGTGTGGTACAGTTGTAAAGGTGAACAGCGTACTGTGTGCACTGACCTTGTCTCTGATGTTAACATCGGCCCCTCTGGCCAGCAGCAGGTGGACAAGCTCCTTGTGCTTGTACTCAATGGCCCAGGTGATGGGAGTCCACCCCCCGTTATCCTGCACAGACGTAGGCTGTAAAACTCGTGCAAAGATTTATGCTATCATTTTACCTTTCATTTACACATTAGCTGTCAGCAGCAGTTAGTAAATGAGGCAGTGTGTGTGTGTTTTACCTGACAGTTGATGTATTTGGATGCCTTGGAGAGCAGATGATGGACTATATCATAATGTCCCAGTTTAGCTGCCAGATGCAAACAGGTGAAACCCATGATATCCTGGTATGACAACATGATTCACATTGAACAACACTGTGCTATTGTCACTGCTGTTTAGTCCAAAGAAAAAGGCATTTAATTGGCTTCTGGATTCTATGACATTTAACTTGTTGATGAAAACAGGACATTGGAGCAGAAATAATGAAGAGAAATGTGTCCAGCAGTTTAGATATGTTCATCTCCCACCCTAGAGCCTAGTTTAGGCTTAGAGATGGAGAGGTTGATAAAATGTACTTACAAAAGACGGTCAGCTTATGTGAAAGAGTGAAGTGCTCTAATCAATTTTGTTATATGAACAGAAGTTAAAGTGGGCCGGAACGATCCAGAACTGTTCGTGCACCTTCAATTAATAAGTTAACTAATCTGGTTGGCAGTTTCACATATCAGTGTTTCCCACCAGGCAAAAAATTTTTTTTGAAAGCCAGAAAAAGGCCAAATATCTGTTCCAGTCTTTGTTTCCCCTATACTCTACATTCTGCAGCAGCGCACCACCATGAGAGGGAGCACTGCACCAGACAAACAAATAGCCTTTTAAATGCTAAATTGCTCGACAGTAACAGGAGTAACAGACAAACCATCTTTAAGAGAGACACATTTTCTTTTTATACAAGTTCTGTGCACCGAAATGTTAGGGTTCACCCACCTGCCAAATCCCACTTTAACCCCTGTATATAAACATTGGCTCTATAAAATGTTAACGGTGTTGCTCCTACACTCTGCACTTCCTCTCAACTCTAAATTAGAATTTGTGTCTCTTTTAGCTCACTGGGGCTCATGCAAGAACATTTTTGTGATGTTGTCCTAAACCTCTGTTACTGTGTTCGTATGACTGTTCCAAGTTTTTGATTTACAGACTTACCAAGTAACATAGTAAAATGCTCATTTCAGCGTGATGAATACCATGTTTTTGAGATTTCACACACTGCTCACACATTCACAAAAAAGTGGTATCCACAGTATGTCCCATAACTGCTATTTCCCTTTTTGTCTTGTTTTTGCCAACTACTGTCTGGTCTTGCAGCGTGACCAAATTGGTATAACAAGAAGTCGTAAAGTCTGAACAGCAACAACTATCTATTTGAACCGATATACTGAGTTTGTTTGCTCATCATATGGTTTAAGCTAAAAATCTAATGCAGTATGTCTCTACACAAATGTTATCAAGTTTATCAGCAGTTTCTTCCAACAAGAGGGGGTGCAAATGTGTTAACATTTAGCAATGTAAATCAAAGCCCACTTTTGCCAACTAGCCTGTGAATGTTGTTGCTGCACTGGCTTAAGTGGTTACATTTTTATTTCTCTGCCTCATCACAGAGGGAGATTGGACTAAATGAATGATGAATGTAGAAGCAGAATTTGACATGAGCACACATCAGGCTGGTAGCACAAGTTGACCCTGACTGAGATCATCCAACAGACTTAGTGTGTGCTGCTGACCCACCTTGTGACTGACAGCTGCTCCGGCTCTCAGCATGTACTTCACTGTGTCCAGGTGGTTGTTTTCACAGGCCGCCATCAGTGGTGTTCTCTGCTCCTCATCAAACATTTCCAGGTTGGCTCCAGCCTATGTGAGTGAGCACACACAGCATCCCAACGTCGCTAATTAAGACACTGACATCAACCAACAGGATTTTACGGTATGACAGTTAAAGGGTAACTTCGTTTTTTTTCAACCTGGACCCTTTTTCCCTATGTTTTTATGTGAAAGTGACTGATGGGAACAACAGTCTTTGACATTGGTCCAGTATTAAACAAGAACGCTGTGATCAGCTGCCGCAAACCGGGCTGCAATGTAATCTTATAGGGTAAATGTGCATCGTCAATTTCTTACACTAAAAGTGCTGTTTTTGCCACTGACAGGCTCAGATTGTTATTCTAAGTGTCTGACAACATTATGGAAAGGATTCCTACAGAGATAGACCTTTTATAAAAACAAAAAAAAATCCTCTTTGTTTAACCAGAAACAGCTCTGACATAGCTATCGCTAAAACCACCAGACTCCATTTAAGAAAAAAAATAAAATACTTTAAGCGTGTATAGAGCAAACATATTTTCACATGTTCAGTAAATTATGTGTTTATTTCAACCACAAGTAGTTGTGATTGCTAGAAAAGTGGAAAGACGAATCAAAACGGGTTTTATAATGTGTCTGTCGACTTTGAATGAAGTGTATTTTTCGATGATAAAATTACTGTTTATCTGGTGGCTTTAGCGAACGCAATTTCGCGGATGTTTTTGTGTAAAAAAAAAAAAAAAAAAAAAAAAAAAAAAAGGGATCTTACTCTTCAACAGAAAGGTCGACCTCCCTAAAAATCCTTTCCATAATGTTGTCAGACACTTAGAGAAGAATAATAATCTGAGCCTGTCAGTAGCAAAACGAGCACTTTTGTGGATGTAAATTGAAGGTGCGCCGACTGCAGCGATCTTGCTTAATACTGGACCAATTTCAAAGATTGTTGTTTCCATCAGTCACTTAGACACAAAAACATAGGAAAATAGGGTCCAGGTTGAAGATAAAAAAAAATCCTTAAGTTACCCTTTAACACGGTGCCTACAGCAGTTTTAAAACATGTGATCCATTTTGCTCGTCCAGACTAAAGAAAAGAAAGGGAAATTGTGTCAGTTTAGCTCAAGTAATAACATGTACGGAATTTCCACTCTCAGATTTAAAACAAACTTACATTTCACACCTAAAAGATGTATTTCCATGGAATTCTTTGCTACCAAATTAAGAGAAGGTTAAAATTTGAACTTTTTACTAGCCCTTGTGTTGTCTTCCAGTCAACCTTGAAAAGAAAAAAAAAATTTCCTCAACGTTTTTGACGCCTTTTTTTTCACAGTTTGTTTTTGCTTTTTCCAACATTTTAAATTGTTAATTTTTTCTTCTACACATTTTCAGCGCTTATTTCTACGTCCCATATTTTCTGATATAAAACAAAAATTGAAAACGGGTCAATGTGACCCAAAGTCAACACAAGGGTTCAAGTCAAAATTGAGTTATTTACATATTCATTATCTTTATCTTACTGTAGTATCTTTAAAAACAACTTTAATGGGGTCACTATTTCCAAAGGTAGAAACTTCTGCAAGAATCAGGCATCTCAGAATCCCTCCTAAGAGTAAGTTAAAGCCCAGTACTAAAAATGAATACATCTTTGTATGCACATAAAGGACAAATCCGTGTGGCTTAAAATAGTGGATAATTTGACTCAGCTGTGTGGCCTACAGTAGGAAGTCCAGTAAGCCCTATCCAATGCCTATAATAGCAACTTGCATATACAGCGGAGGACATAAGTATTCAACACGTCAATATTTCTTTCATTAAACAGATTTCCAACCCAGCAATTCAAATGAGCTCTACAGCAGACATTAGTATTAACGCAATAAAACTACACGGATAAAGAAATAACATTCCAACCCATAAAATAAGTTATTTACAATAAAGTGGAATGACAGAAAAAAAATATTCAACACGCTACGTAAGATATATTTAATACTTGGTGGAGAAGCATTTGTATGCAATGCAAAGGCTTCCTGTACAAAGAAACTCTCACAGTTTGCAGGTGGGTTTTTGGTCCAATTCTTCCACAGTCTTTGAATCTTGAAGATTCCAGGTGCACGCTGGTAAATCTTGATCTTCAGTTTATTCCACAAATGTTTGATTAGGTTTAGGTCTCGTGATTGACTGGGCCATTCCAACACCTTTAATTTCTTCCTCTGGAAACAATTGGCAGGTCTAGTTTGCCGTCTGTTTTGGATTGTCATATTTTTGCTAAAAATGCTACACTACATTAGGAGAAGATCATGGGGGGAATGTAGTGTGAGACAAAAAAAAACTTTTAAGCAACATAGCGACGCACCACGTTTGGAAGAGAAATGGCTCTGCCTATGATATGACTAAAAATACCATACCTACAGTACAGTGAAGTTCAGCAGTGAAAGCATCATGTTTTTCACTGCTCTTCTCATGCTACCGGCAGAATCCAAATTATCAAAGGGAAGATGAATGGAGCAATGTACCTGGAATTTTTTGAGAATAATCTGTTGCCATCCACCTGGACGATGAGGATGAGATGCGGATGGATTTTTTAGCAGGACAACGATCCAAAACATACTGCAAAGATCACTGTCACGGTTCCAGAGGAAGGAAATAAAAGGTGTTGGAAAATCCCACCTGCACTCTGTGAGACATTAGTGTCTTTGTAAGGGAAGCGTCATGAAGCTGCGATTGCAAAAAGACGCTTCTCCACTAAGTATGAAATACTTTTAATTCAGTTAGTGTGATCAATACTTTCTTCCTGTCATTCAACTTTATTGCAAATAACTTCTTTTATGGATTGGAATTTTATGATTTCTCCATCTGTGTAGTTTTTTTTTGCAAGTTAATACCAATGTCTGGTCTAAATTACATGTGAATAGCTGGATTGGAAATATGTTTAATTAAAATGTGTTAAATACTTATTTACCACACTGGATTGTTCAATATTGCACTCGAGTTCTCCTAAATATTGGCTGAGATAGGAGTTTAAATGCTTTTACTCCAAGGATGAAAGGTAGAACCAAAAATGTGTCACTGTGAGAATGTTTGGCCAGTGAGGACTTTTGTATTATGAGACACTCAATAAACACAGGCCCTGAGGTGCAACCTGCAGTGAAGCCAGTCTCCTCACCTGGACCAGCATGTGGCAGATCTCCTGGTGACCCTCAGCCGCTGCTGCATGAAGAGGGGTGACTTTGTTTTGGCCCTCCATCAGAAAGTTGGGGTCCTTCCCATCAACTTCAATGTACAAAGTTGGTCTATCAGTGTCATAATACAAATGCCAAAAAAAAAAAAAAAAATACATTGAGTTATTAGGGCCCGAGCGCTAACAGCGACGAAGGCCCTAACTGAAGGAATTACTATTATTATTATTACGCGCAATGAATCGCCTTTTTGGGGATCTTCCCATACTCAAAAACTAACCAAGTGGGTGTAACTTGAGCGTACATTGTCCAATTGGCTCGAAACTATTCAGGATTCATAAGAGTCCAACCCTGAGGACATCTATATGCCGATATTGGCTCAAAGTCATAGCGCGCCCTAGTAGCAACAGGAAGTAGGCCTAAAGTCAAGGTGCTATACTTTAACGAACTCCTCCTACAGATTTCATCCGATGGACTTCAAATTTGGTGTGTGCCATCTCAACACCTTAAAGATGAAGAGTTACTAAAAGCAAAACTTTTCGTCAAACGTTGTGGGTGTGGCATGGCCATTTTGAGTGTTTAGCGATGAACGAGAAAGTGGCTGTAACTAGAGTGTACATTGTCCTGTTTCTGCCTGAAATTTCCCATGATCAACAAGAGTCCAGGCCTGAGGACCCTATAGGCCCTATAGGCCTATATTGACTTTCGGTCTTATATGACAAACATCATCCGATTTACATGAAACTTATGTGTGGTCTACATGTGGTACTGAGCCGCCCCCTATACTTTAACCACACCCATGCACTCAGGCCACACCCCCTTTGATAACATTTGAACAGTTTAAGGTAGAGTCTTGTGTGAGGTATCATTGAACTCAGCAAAGAGTTCCTTTTTCATTGATGACGGTTTGCCCCGCCCCCTACACTTGGTACAACATTTGCATTACACCATCTCAAACGACGCACACTCCACCGTGCGTGCTGTGTCCAGACAATTGCGCAAATGCACGGCAAAGGAGCGGCGTCCACCAGTAACCCCAACACGCAAGGAGGTGCGAGGGCCCGTCCAACGCTGCTTGTAGCTTTAATTGTATTTGAAGCTTTTTTTATGTCAAGTAACATATTGGAGTTACCAAGGAGACGAATGACCTTCTGGAGCTCTCCTTGTTTTGCAGAGATGTACAGCTGTCTGGTGGGGTACTTCACTTTCTTTGGTTTCAGGCTAAAGAGAATAAAAGGTCTCAATCAATTATTCATATCAAAGTGTGATCTGTGGTCTCACTCTGTACTTTTTTTGCAAACTGATGCAAAAATATTTCATGGTTAACCTCACTTCTCATCATCCAGTGCCATCAGGATGCTCTCCAGTGACTCTTTAGGTGGTCTATCTGCAGCGCACACAGCCTCGCTCTTCAACCTGGAGAGAAATAGCAACAGGGCTGCACGATACGAGGAAAACATCTAATTGCGATTATTTTGACTGATATCGCAATTGCGATATGATTCACAATATTGGAGGGAATGATCATTTTTGTATCATTATTGTAATTTTCATTTAAAAATACAAAAATTAAAAGATATCAAAAAACTATTTCTGCAAGGATCTGTACCAAACAAAGACTTTTTCTTTAATCTGTAGGATACACGTCTCCGCAGCACCACAAAACTTAATTCAGAATGGTTTGACACATATTTTGCCTTTATCAAATAGTGCGCTCCCCTGCGATTTGGCTATTGCACAAGTCCACATTGCGTTTGAGATAAAATTGTGATTAATTGCACAGCCCTAGAAAGCAAGCAGTAAACATTTTATTTGACCAGAGTTGTAATAAACTGGAGTTATCCTTTAACAGTCGTGTGCTTAGTGATTTCAAGAAGGAAGTGGTATCTCTATGTTTTCTATATAAGAAGATGAGATGACATACGCCACATCAGTCCTGCGTTACCTGCTCGGACTCTCGTCTCTGCCCCTCTGCGGCTCGCTTGTCTTCTTCGCTCTGAGTATCTGCGGAACAGCAGGCGTGGTTGGTACTGATGGCAGGGTGGCCACAGTGGGCACCGCTGGCAGTGGCGGCCCGGGGTTCGATCTGGGTACAGAAGGAGACGGATCAGCCCTCGACACCGTGACCTCTTTGGCCCCGCTGGCATCTTCTCCGCAGTGGGGGCAAAACCTGAGATCCTTCAAGATGGAGGCGCAGTCGCGGTGAAATCGGTGGGAGATGCTGCCGTACGGCCTGCACTCCATGAAGGTGCCCTGTGGGACGGACCAGGTAAACACTGCATTAAGGTTAAGAAGTGCAGTATCTAAATATATATTTATACTATACTATATATAGTAATCAAATGTCATTTCAAGTGACATTCTTTTCTTGTCAGGGTAAAAAACATTTAGAGCAGGGGTTCCCTCCTTTTCTGCCTCCACACTACCGGTCAGGTTCCAAATGTGTTCAACTGAAGAGATGTTACCCTTAACTTAACTCAACTTTATTTATATAGCCTCACTAATTGGCGTTATTACTGCTTGGAGTGACAGAAGTTTGAACCATTTCTCCACTTTTTTTTTTTTAGCTTTCTATTTCAACAATTTATCCATAACTTTCACCATGTTAACAATGTATATCTATTACTTTTAGCTATTCCAACCATTTATCCATTACTTTCACCATGTTAACAATGTATCTATTACTTTTGTCTAACAATGTTAACTGTTCCCTATCCTGAGCCATTACTGTCCATCCATTACTTTTAGCCAACTAGTTCAAACATTTATCTAAATCCAAGTTAAGCTTCCTAAAACCATGCATGACTCAGAAAGAAGACAAGAAAAGGAAGATGCAAAAGGAGATGGACATGGAAAATAGGTTAAAAGAAAGAGAAATTTAAAGATTAGTAAACAGGAATGTTTGGAATGTTTAGGAAAAAGGAGGCAAAGAACACAGAGTAGGCAAAGGAGAAGCAAGACAAGAGACAATGAAGGGGAGAAAATGCCACAAAAGGCAGAGGGAAAAAGGAGAAGAAGAAATAGTGGATCTTATTATAACAATATTTACCCATGACCGTGTAAAACCTGACCAAACTTTTTCTCGGTTTTGAGTTCTACTTGAAATCTTCCCATCGATAACCAGTCCAAGACAAATTCTACTGTAAGTACAGAATCAAAAGAACGTACAGTATAGTACTAATGTCAAGCATCAAACAGTGTCAGTGTTCTTTGTTTCCCCTCACCGCCCTGCAGAAGAGTCCACAGCCAGGGCAGCAGTGGTGCTTGACCATGCCGGCCCGGTGGTCCTCACACAGAACCAGCAGATGGACTGTGTTGGAGGGTCGCATCATTTCATGCTTCACCACTCGCCTCTGGCAACGACTCAGCTGTGGAGACAGAAAAAAAAAAAAAAAAAAAAAAAGAAAAAGAGTAGGCATATACTACTTACCTATGATACCCATGATACTGTGCAATATAAAAAATAATAGGGTTCCAATGCCTTAGGTGCTTTTGGAACTATGATAACCTTACCCAACCTTACCCAGCTTTTATAAAAAAAATTGTTTGATCATAGGTTTCTATTGTTTGCCTGACAGAGCCATTCCAGGATCAACAGCACTAAAGGACACTATAGCTGGTAGACTGAAACTTATACCAATGACTGCCTTTCAGGAGGAGTTCCATTCTAAATCACGTGACAGAAAATCCTTACTGCAGTCTGCTGCTAACTAAATTAAGGATTGCCCTCAGTGTTGTAGTGTTGGGCTTAGAGTAGTCTCGCTTTGCGCTGCGGAGCGGAGGAGGGTCTGGCTAGTCCACACAGCATTCCTGGGATGGGAGGAAAACGTGCTCTGGTTTATTGGCATTTCTTTAAACCAATCACGGGTGGGGCTAAGCTCCGCACACAGAAAATAGTCGTACGAGAGAAAACTCAGATTGGACAGATAGTCTAGTTGTCTTTGTAAGGACAAAATAAATATAACACATTGTTACCTTGCAGTTGAAGTCAACTCTATTGACATTTTATGGTGACTATCCTGCTTCATTAGTCTGGATCGACGACAGTTCATTTACCGGATAGTGCGGATGTCCCTCACTTTCCGCTTTCTTTGCGTTTATGTTCTAAACTACGGTCGCTAGTAAGGAACAGCAACAGAAAACTCCCAGCAAGCAAGCTAACATTACAAGCTAAAAATGGCATGTTTTGAAAAGAATTTGGGTCGTGCAACAAGGCAGACCTGCTTGGTTATTTCAGGGAATTGTTGTAAAAGTTTACTCCCCATCTGGGACGTTTTGGGACCGATTGGTGGAGATTGCTATAGACAAAATACACACGACAATACACTGGTAAGAGCAAATTACATTTAAACCGTGCATCCAGCTAATTTAAATTGATCACGTTAGTGTATTGTTTGAACAGTTAACTTCATTTAGTATTGTATGTGACATTTTCTTTAGTGGGGTGCAAATTTTCCACCAAAACAAGTTCCATTCTGAGAACATTTTACAGATCCCACTTTTTTGTGCCCGGAGATTATGAAAAATTGTGATTGGTTTAATTGAATGCAAACAACCCCTGACTTTTTTTTCTCCTATCCTGGAGTGGATGTGTAGAGGTGCCAGACCTTCCTCCGCAGCGCTGTGGAGCGGCAATGCAAGACTTAGCAAATACATCTAGACATGCACACATCACTCCCGTTCTTTACACCCTACATTGGCTCCCTGTGCGTTTTAGAACAGATTTTAAGATTTTATTTTTTGTTTTTAAGGCCCTTAATGGCATAGCCCCGGAGTACCTATCCGAGATTTTAACCCTGCGTGAGCACAGCCGGTCTTTGCGGTCTTCTAACCAACTGGTTTTAGAAATGCCGAGGTCAAGGTACAAACGATGGGGTGATCAGGCTTTTGCGGTTGCTGCCCTGAGACTCTGGAACAAGTTACCCCCTGATATTCGCACGATTACAGATGTTGCTCTTTTCAGGTCTAAACTCAAAACCTACCTGTTTAGAATGGCTTTTAATACGCAGTAGTGGTGTGACAATTTCCTCTTCCTGTTTCTGTGTAACCTTTTATGATTTTACTGTTTTCTACATTTCATTCTTCTTTTGCAAGATATGTTGTCTATTCTTAGTTCCAGATGTGAAGCACTTTGGATACCTGCTGGTTGTTGTAAAGCGCTATACAAATACATTTTGATTGATTGATTTTGATTGATTAGTGCTACATGGACACATCTTATTTTGATGACTGACAGCAAGTCCTGCTGAGTGACCCATGTAAGTAAATGCAGTAAAATCAGTCACACTTATCTCTGGTTAAACACATCTGGGTACTGGATGGGATTATTATCTGATATTTGAAAGATGATTTCTAATAACAGGCCACTACCAAAGTGATAGTATTATTTCAGATTCTTTACCATTCCATCCATGCTCTCCATGGCCATGCAGGTCTGATCCAGTGCGGACAGACTGCCTCCGCTGTGAGGAGTCTCCATACGACAGCAGCACAGCGGTAACTCCTCAGCCAGGTCTGTTTCTGTCAGCTCAGCATCCACGGCTACACCTGCACGCACACATCCCATTATTTCAACACACATCACACACAGAAATTGACCTGTGGGACCTATAAAATGCATGTTTTTTTTTTTTTTTTTTTTGCCAAAGCATCTGATTTTCAGCAGCCAGCCTCCCTCTCACCCACAGCCACAATATTTTACACACGTGGCTGGTGCTGATTTGACTGGATCTGAACGCTCAGCTGTAACGCTAGCGCTAAAGGGATCAGGGTCAGACTGTACCGGCCTCTCCCGGTGATCATGCTGCTCTGCGAGAAGCTGCTGCAGACGGGCGCGGAGATCCCAGCCTTCCGCCGAAGCTCCGACTGCTGTCCGTCCGCGGCAAGCTGTGCTCCCGTCTGATGGCATCAGCATTGATACTGAGACCGTTTCATAACCGGTGAAAACATATCGTAGTCACGTTAAATAGTAGACTAATTCCGTGTTTTGGTTAGACATTTTAACCATAAATTGGTAAACTAAACGCCTAAACATTTATCAGAATGCAGGAAATTAAGTCTTTGACGCTTAAAATGTCCTGGAGGAGACCCCCCCACTTAATATGTGTCCCCCCCCAAAGGCCCATTTTGAGCCGGGAAAAACTGAAACTGAAATGGATTCTGTAGAAGAATAAGGGGACATGATGAATTTACGTGGTCTTAGATCAATCTTATGAAGCCAAATGAGTCAGTGAGATGCTGTTGTCACCTGACAGGGGAGGTGAGAGCAGCTCTTCCTGAGCTTTCAGGTCCAGACAGTCCAAAGCCAGCTCTGTGTACTCCACATGGCAGCCTTCCCCAGGTGGCACCTCCATCAATGAGTCATTCCTGGCGGCTGTCAGTTCTCTGGCCTTCAGAGTCTCTGGAAAGATCACTGGTTTTTCATCTGTTGCAGCTCTGGTCTTCTCCACACTGGGACCTGGCTCCCCCTTCTGGTTAAAAAAAGCAATGACATGAATGCATTAGGGCTGTCCTCGACTAAAGAAATTCTTAGTCGACCAACACTCGAATACGATTTTAGTCGACTAATCGATTAGTTGATTAAAAAATTTGATCCGTGAAACTAAGTTTCTCAACAATGAATCTTGCGAGAACGACTTTATATCTTGTGTTTACCAGAGACGCGCTCATAAGTTTCTTGGAAATAAGTCATTCAGCGGGAAAAAGCATTAAAAAAATTACTAATCGACTAAAGAAATCTTAGTCGAGTAAGACCAAAACAACAGATTAGTCGACTAATCGACTAGGAAGGGTGTAATGGCAAAAATTACATTTAAGCATTCCTTATATTCTTATGTTGTATTTGTGCTTCGGCTTTTCTTACAATACTGAAAGAGAGTTTATCTCATTCCCACATGTAGATTCTGATTCTAACTAAGTGAGAATCACAAAGTCTGGAACATAATGTGAGCACTGTTTGTCTGAACAGATAGGGGCTACAAGGTCACCCTAAAACTCTCTCTCCTGATACATTTAGTTTTCCCATGCCAGTTGAGATGTAACTGGGGGGGGGGTGAAAGTCGTACAGGGAGGAGGAGGCGAAATGGCTCCAAGATGTCTCTTGTGTTTCTTGACTGTCTTCATGTGTATCAGATTGCATGTGAGAAATGCAG
The DNA here is from genome assembly GCF_004354835.1 of Perca flavescens. NCBI lineage: Eukaryota > Metazoa > Chordata > Actinopteri > Perciformes > Percidae > Perca > Perca flavescens. Next base: position 8,918,093 of record NC_041335.1, read on the forward strand.
TCATAAGAAGCCAAGTGCGTGTGTGCTGTCACTCTGAAGATGTATTTAAGCTCAGTGTTTCTGTTCACTCACTGAAGAAATTTTTCCACATTGGGCTGCTGTCTTTTGTGAAATTTATGTTCTTCCTATATTTGCAAATATATTTTTAATAGGGCTGTCAATCGATTAAAAAAAATTAACTAATTAATTGCACAATTTCCTGTAATTAATCGCGATTAATCGCTTTTTTAAATTGAGACTGAAGCTTATAATAATGGATATTTAAATGCTAAATCACTTAACTTTGCAAATATGAAGAAAAAACCAAACAAGGAAAGGTTCTGCTAAGTTCAGAATGTTTAATATCTTTCAGAACAACAGCAGCAACAATTTGGCTTATTTAGTCCTGCTGAAGGCTGCTGAAACGGCTAGAAACTGTCTGACTTGAGAGCAGATTTTTGTCACCGTCCCCGGCCGCTGTCGCCTGCTCTCGTCTACTTTACAGGCGAGGCGCAGTTCATCTCCAGCGAGCCGAGAGTTCAGTCGCCGGCAGGGCAGTCGGGACTCACCCGGAAATGGCGAGCGGAATGAGGTGACTAGTCTCTCAAAATCTGACGAAAATCTTCTAAACTGACCTTTGTTGAGCTGAAATGAAGACAGATTCAGCAACTGCATGGCCTATTTCTCGCTTAAAATGTTTTCAGAAACATGTTTCAGTGAACTATTTTAGTACAATATGAGATCGTATTCCGAACGGCCGCCATGACAGTCTGGCTCTCAATATCCGGAGAAAACAAACCCATGTGACGCATTCGTCCAATCAGCTGCCGGTTTTCATTACTTGGGCAACAATACAGAGTAGCGCCGCCTGCTGTTATGTAGACGTATTACGTTTCTCAGCCGCCACATGAAGTAAACAAACACCGCTGCGTTAATTTCGTTAATTTTTTTTAATGAGTTAAATATTAAAATATTAACGCAAAAATTTACGCAAAAATTTTGACAGCCCTAAATTTTTAATAAAATACAAAAACCTAACTTGGTTTAGTCTTCGACTGTCTTATTTGTCTTATCACTTTACTAAACTTTCAAAACTTCCCTCCTGCTGCAAAAGAAACTTCCACAACAAGGGGCAGCCCTAATTTGTATGTATTAGTATTCCACACTTTTAATTCAACCTCTAAACTCATCAAGACTTGTAGAGTTTCATTTTTTTTTTGTATTAAATAAATGATTCGTAAATACAAAAAGAAAAACACACATGCAAATAATATAAAACATCACAAACACCAAATATGGCTAACAGGATGGAAAGGTTTTTGATAGAAAAGAAAAGCATGACTTTTAAATACTATATGCCAACTAGTGGTATTAACTTACACAGAGTGGTTACTTTTACTTCTTAGGACTGACCCAGCTGCTAGTAATCGATAAATGCTGTTCTTGATCTCAGACTCCAGACTGAAGACTATATATATATATATATATATATATATATATATATATATATATTTTTTTTTTTTTTTTTTTCTTCTTCACATGACAGGCCCCAGTCTCTCTTTCCCCATTGTTTATTTTCCTGTCACTCCCCACATGCTATACATATGTTTTGAATAATCAATATTGTATAAAAGTTAGTTTCAGGCATGCATTTGCTCTTTGGGGTTACAGACGGTCTGACATACAGGAATGAATAAGTTAAGCTTAGCGTTGGTTCATGCAGGACACAGAAGTCATTCCTTTCAGACACACACACCAATCACAGCTATTCTCACATCCAGGCGGTCCTTTTAAATGGGACTCCCTCCTCACTGATCCCTGCTACACTGACGCTGCTTCACTGGCTGCTGCTGCTGGCAACGTGTCGTCTCCACCACTCCAACCTCCACCTTCCTAGTTCAGAGTCCTAAAATGGTTTTCAATGTCTCTCTTTTGGCTCACTTTTTAATACCCAGGTGGGGTTTCTGCATGGTGCTCCCCATTTCACCTTAGCATTCTGCTTGGATGGTCCAGGGAGCATTATCAAGAGCGGAGCCATCAGCGCCAAGCATAACTGTATTTCCATTTGTTGCAATAAATGGTTAAATCTATGACCAGTGATCCTGACTGAAAGAAAGAAATGGACCTGCCTTCTCCTGCTGTTTAAGGGTCTTGGCCTTCTTCTTGGGGACCAGGTTGTACATTCCCATCTTCCTCTTCTTCCTCTTCACAGCTAGGAAAAGCACACAGAGTGAGGTTAGGTGGAGGCCAGAAGTCATCCCAAGGAAATAATGCATGGACACATTTCTACACATCTCTTTTGCTATGTTTACATAATACCTGTACACCCTTGCTTGCTATACCTTTTAAACAGTCCACTTTAATTGCTTTTCAAAAAAGATGTACTATCCATATTTATGCAGCTGTTGTAGTCGTAAACTGCAGGAACGGCTTGTTACAGATACACGTATACAAGCCGTATACATGTATACACGCTTTTCTCTCTTCTGCTGCAACCGGTTTTCCTTCAGGTATCTTTACAAGTTAGATTCCAAATCGATAAAGTTTGCAAAAGAAAATAGGATGAACTAACCGGACTGAGGTTTGGTGGAGGTGGAGACAGCTCCCCTCTCTTTGCCTTTCTGGCTTTGACGAAGCTCTGTGCTCGGCTTTGGTGCCTTCCTGGCAGCCAGCTTTGGAGGCAAAAAGAAGACAAAATATGTACATAATTCCATATGTGTTCATTCATAGTTTTGATGCCTTCAGTGAGAATCTACAATGTAAATAGTCATGAAAATAAAGAAAACGCATTGAATGAGAAGGTGTGTCCAAACTTTTGGCCTGTACTGTACCCCTGGAATATGCATGCTTCAGAAATAAAAGTGTGAACATTATGTGCAGTAATTAATTGTCAAACAAGTTAAATGAAAGCACAGACTTCTCATCTGAAGACAATTGAACAATCACAGCATGTTAGAATGTTAGTCTCTTTGATTGCCAAAGCACAATATATATAACATAATATGATATAAAATACGTCCTCTGGTCTGCACGGAGTAGTCAAAAATAGGACTTGCATAATTTCTAATTCAGCCACAGCTGTGGTTGGCTGATGGTCTCTGTTTTGTGCAGCATACTGGATGCTCATTTTTTCTGACATAGGCTATATTAATCATGTGTGCTTTTGGATCTAAAAGGTTAAATAACAAGGTATATTACAATAACAATATCTACATCTTTAGAATGTCAATGTTCTCTTCCAAATATATATTTATTTTTTAAAATCTTACAGTCTATGCACACAGATATTTTCTACCATATGAACCACTCTGAACTTCCTCTCTCATATTCTCTGGTTCAAGTCCCCGTACAGACCAAAGTATGGTGGTGGATTGGTAGCTGGAGAGGTGCCAGTTCACCTCCTGGGCACTGCCAAGGTGCTCTCGAGCAAGGCACCAAACCCCCAACTGCTCGGTGCGCCTTTCCATGGGCAGCTGCCTTACTCGGACATCTCTCCATTAGTGCATGTATAGGTACTGAGCATGTGTGTGTAATTCAGGCCTGAGCATAATGTGTGTAATAACAGAGTGAAAACATTTCAATTTCCCCTTGTGGGATTAATAAAGTATAAAATATTATTATCACGGAGTATCCACTGGTCAACAGGAGAAGACACAGAACGTGTGTTTGGAATTATTTAAAGATCTGAGTCATTTTGGGAAACATTTTACATGAAATTGCTTAACACCTTAAAATGATCATCAGTATATCCTTTTACCTTGATAACAAGATAACTTCAGTGTTTTTCGCTAGCTTTGTGGAAGACTTATAGCGAGTCATTCCTCAAAAAAGTGTTTTTTCCCCCCCCATACATTTTGTGTCTCTTTTTGTTTTCTTTGGGGTTGTTTTGGGTCTCTGGTCATTTGGCGTCTCTTTGTAGTTGGTTTGTGTATCTCTGTGGTAGTTTTGCGTCGCTTTTTCTTTCACATCATTTTGGACCGTTATAATCACCATATCTGTGTCTAAAACGTTGGATAAGTTAGAGCAGATAATAAATAAATAACACTCAAAAACAAAACTTGCTAAAGAAGTCCAACTACAATCATTAGATCTGAGAAAAGTCTTTGGCTTAGGTGCTGCCCAAAAGGGCTCATGTGCTGGACCAAAACCTTATAATAAAGTATAATAATAATAATAATAATAATAATAATGGTGGGGAGAACCGTGAACTTGCCTGCTCTCCTCCTCCTCCTCCTCGACTGTGGAATGCATTGCTTCATGTTTTCAGAGTGGCAGCCTCTGCTGACATCTTTAAAAAGCAGCTACAGACGCAGCTTTTTTAGTCAGGCGTTCGTTTAACCACATCGTTGACTGTATTCCTATTTACTGAGATTTATTGTGCTTTTTATGATCCATTTGTTATCATGTATTTATTTATTTTAGCCTGTGACTTTGTGACTTTGTGACTCTGTCCGTGATAAGTGCTATATGAACAAAACTTGACTTACTGTTGTGGTCAGTGCAGAGCCTGAACTGGGAGTTTGTTCCCCTGAGCTCTCAGCAGCAGCAAGTCTCCCTCTGACAGGTGGAGCACTCAGCCGACCAAGTGAGTCCAGAGCCAGGCTGTCAGGAGATGCCAGCAGTTTCCCAAAAGCGGCTCCTGGTCGTTTGCTGCGGAGAGCTCCATCACTGCTGACTATGGGTGAGCTGTGGAAGGGAGTTATCTTTACTTTGGGCCTTTGACCACTCTGTGCTGCGTGTCCCTTGGCACCCATGGGTGCACGAGAGGAGGGACTGGAGGGTCTTCTACCTGGCCCAGGCCCCTCACTACTTCCACTGTGATCCATTGCTGTCCTGGGGGGCTGATTGTTGAAGCCGGTCGGACTGAGAGGGCCTCAGCAGCACCTGAGGAGTTTAAACAAGTTTGACTCCACTCTTTAAAAAAATAAATAAATAAATAAGTCAGAACACACACTTTGTCTCAAAGTTTAAAACTGTGACGAACTCTGTCGTTACTTAACAGCACACAGAGCAGGCTACGTGTATCTTTGCAACATTCTATGAAAGACAACGAATAGTGCACCAAGACGAAAAGTTATCACATCTTTGCGTGGCAACGAGGCTTAAATATGGAAGAAAGGAAATGCAAAGCTCAGCCCGGTGGAGGAGCAGTCTAAGCAGAGACTCGTATAAGACAAAACGAGTGCGCAAACAGGACACTAACAGCACCGGAAGTTAAAACTAGGCCGTAGTAAAACCAAACAAAAAAAAAAGTGAAAGAGCAGTTTCATCCTACCAGCTCCAGTCGGTGTAGCTGTATCCGAACGAAGGTGGGTGGGTAGGTAGGGATGGGACAGGAAGACAAGAGTTTCCACTTCCGCCTCCACCCGCTCGAGCGCTCGAGCACATGTGACTCGCTGTGTCACATGCTTTCATGTCCTGACGGATTCGGAAATAATTTTATAATTTTATATATGTCAATGGAAATAATGCACCACAGTAAGCTACTGCAACTATTGTCTACAATAAAGACAACACCAGTCAAACTCACTTTTTATAACCATTTTCAGCAGTGAATATTAGTAGGAAAAAACAAAATAAATTACGATGGAAGTATTTTCGCGAGTATTAATTAGGGTTGCACGATATTGACAAAATGTGATATTGCGATATCGATTATGAATATTTCGATATCAAAATTATATAGATAGATAGATAGCACTTTATTGTCCGTGTACACAGAAATGTGTCTTGCAATACAAGCTCCAACAATTACAACACAACAACCTAAAATCAAAGAGCTAAAAACATAGAGGCATCAGTAAAAACATGAATAGATACTTAGGCCTAATTAATATGAGGGGGGCCCTGCCCTGCAAGAGTGGTCTTAAATAGCCATATAATTTCTAGCCATATTAATTTAGATATTTTTAAACATACGTAAAATTACAAAAGTTATGGGAAAACGCATCAAAATACATTCAAAACAAATAAGGTTTATTTCAACTGACAGTCATATTGGACTGGTAGGCTACAACATGATGGTACAACATGAATGAATAAATAACGACCATGTCTACAGAACAGGACATGTTTTACTGGTTGTACAGTATGAAATAAATAAATAAATAAAGAGAACAGGACACAACTTTTCTTTCGCTTCTCTGATTTGTTCCGTTTTGTTGTCTCTATCTATTTCTTACACTGTCACTCTGTCAAAATATGCACACACGTGGTAGGCTATATAGGGTTTGTCAAGTAGTGGACCCGTGCGCTGATGTGCACTAACTTGTGCAAGGGGCACGGTAGCTGGCCAATGAAACAGGATCATTATAGCGTTTGCATTCTTATCGCAACACTTTCGATATAATATTGCGCAATGTAATATCGCGATAACGATATTGAGTCGATATATCATGCACCTGTAGTATTAATGGGATTAAAGCGAAACCAACCTCTTGCCGCCATTTAAATGATTTGGCAATGCACATAACTTCTCTCCACACAAATCTATTATATGGAATAATGAATCAGAAATCAGAAAACAGAAAGGGGTTTATTGCCAAGTACGTTTTTTAACACATACAAGGAATTTGTTTTGGTGTTGTTGGTGCACGTCAGGCATTCTCTAAATGGAATATTAAATAATATAAGTATAGGTATGAACAATATAAGTATAAGTATATGTACACAGTATGTATTAAATTAAAAATAAAGATAGAAATAAAAAGAGCATTACAGCAGAGAGAGTACAGTGGCACAAAGAGCCAGGGGTGGAGTGTGGAGAGAGTCAGGGTGGTTTCCGGGCCTTGTTAATAAGGATAGTGGCGAATGGGAAAAAACTGTTCATGTGGCGTGAGGTTTTGGTCCTGATGGACCACATTGTTCCTTTTAGATAGGCTATTGTATCACAATCATTACACTTTAAAATATTGCATGATATATACCCAATAAACCTGTTAATCTCAAAAGTCATGCTTGTTGATAACAAATATAGCCTACCTTTTGTAAGACAGAACAAACATCTTTAACTCCTTTTTTTAGGGTTGTTCATTCTGTATTACATTCTGAAAAGACTTTGAAAATTGCATAGTATAAAAGAACACATACAATCACAGTGGAAGGGAAACATTTTCTCACCTACTTCGAATGTAAAGATAGGAACCTGTGTAATATAGTAAATATTTTTTGTTTCATCAGATAATTTCCATATTCACAGAGCTAAATTCTCTAAATCAATCCCCTGTTTTAAACTAATTTTAAATTGGTAACAAATAACAAAGGCATTTTAATAACTAATATCTACTCAGGACTATTTCATTAAGAACACCACTTTTAGTGTAGTTTGTAAGTCGGTCACCTTTTCATTTATTTACTTTTTGTTTAAAAGATTATTTTCCTATTTATTTTACTTTTATATTATGTCATATGTATTGATTCTGTCAGGAAATATATATATAGCTTTTAATAATGTTTTCACATCTGTAAATATATCTTTCTTTAAACGCTTTTTTTAACCTTTTCAGTTACGCAATGGTACATATCTACGCACAAAAATTAATGCAAAAAAGTAATGTAGCCTTTATTTGTTGATGACCTTTCTTTACTGTGAACTAAAGTTTGAACAAGATACACATACATATGTATATATATATACATATATATGTATGTGTGTGTGTGTGTGTTTCTTGTATCTCATGAGCTTTACAAGTAACTACTGCTGTGAAAGAAATGTATTGGAGTAAGAAGTAATATTTCCTCAGAAAAGTAGAAAAATAAAGCAACAGAAAATTATATATATATATATATATATATACATACACACATACATACACACATACACACATATATATATATATACACATACATACAGATACACACATACATACTGTACATACACCCACATATACACAGTGAGGAAAATAAGTATTTGAACACCCTGCTATTTTGCAAGTTCTCCCACTTAGAAATCACAGAGGGGTCTGAAATTGTCATCGTAGGTGCATGTCCACTGTGAGAGACAATCAAAAAAAAAAAAAAAAATCCAGAATCACAATGTATGATTTTTTAACTATTTATTTGTATGATACAGCTGCAAATAAGTATTTGAACACCTGAGAAAATCAATGTTAAGATTTGGTACAGTAGCCTTTGTTTGCAAGTACAGAGGTCAAACGTTTCCTGTAGTTTTCCACCAGGTTTGCACACACTGCAGTAGGGATTTTGGCCCACTCCTCCACACAGATCTTCTCTAGATCAGTCAGGTTTCTGGGCTGTCGCTGAGAAACAGAGTTTGAGCTCCCTCCAAAGATTCTCTATTGGGTTTAGGTCTGGAGACTGGCTAGGCCACGCCAGAACCTCGATATGCTTCTTACTGAGCCACTCCTTGGTTATCCTGGCTGTGTGCTTCGGGTTATTGTCATGTTGGAAAACCCAGCCTCGATCCATCTTCAATGCTCTAACTGAGGGAAGGAGGTTGTTCCCCAAAATCTTGCAATACATGGCCCCCGGTCATCCTCTCCTTAATACAGTGCAGTCGCCCTGTCCCATGTGCAGAAAAACACCCCCAAAGCATGATGCTACCACCCCCATGCTTCACAGTAGGGATGGTGTTCTTGGGATGGTACTCATCATTCTTCTTCCTCCAAACACGGTTAGTGGAATTATGACCAAAAAGTTCTATTTTGGTCTCATCTGACCACATGACTTTGTCCCATGACTCCTCTGGATCATCCAAATGGTCATTGGCAAACTTAAGACGGGCCTGGACATGTGCTCGTTTAAGCAGGGGTACCTTCCGTGCCATGCATGATTTCAAACCATGACGTCTTAGTGTATTACCAACAGTAACCTTGGAAACTGTGGTCCCAGCTCTTTTCAGGTCATTGACCAGCTCCTCCCGTGTAGTCCTGGGCTGATTTCTCACCTTTCTTAGGATCATTGAGACCCCACGAGGTGAGATCTTGCATGGAGCCCCAGTCCGAGGGAGATTGACAATCATGTTTAGCTTCTTCCATTTTCTAATGATTGCTCCAACAGTGGAACTTTTTTCACCAAGCTGCTTGGCAATTTCCCCGTAGCCCTTTCCAGCCTTGTGGAGGTGTACAATTTTGTCTCTAGTGTCTTTGGACAGTTCTTCGGTCTTGGCCACGTTAGTAGTTGGATTCTTGCTGATTGTATGGGGTGGACAGGTGTCTTTATGCAGCTAACGACCTCAAACAGGTGCATCTAATTTAGGATAATAAATGGAGTGGAGGTGGACATTTTAAAGGCAGACTAACAGGTCTTTGAGGTTCAGAATTCTAGCTGATAGACCGGTGTTCAAATACTTATTTGCAGCTGTATCATACAAATAAATAGTTAAAAAAAATCATATAGTGATTTCTGGATGTCTCTCACAGTGGACATGCACCTACGATGACAATTTCAGACCCCTCCATGATTTCCAAGTGGGAGAACTTGCAAAAGAGCAGGGTGTTCAAATACTTATTTTCCTCACTGTGTATGTGTATGTGTGTGTGTGTGTATATATATATATATATATATATATATATATATATATATATATATATATATATATATACACACACACACACACATTTTATTTTTACCTCTTGCCTGTACATTTTTAGCTACATCTGTCTCAGCTTTGTTGTTTTTGTTTAGGTATCTGTGTATTGTTTACATATGTGTATCAATCTGTGGAAGTACTTTGAGAGCTGCAGACAACTGTTAAGTACTTCCTTCATGTGTCAGTATACTTTTGTATACTTACAAATAAATTTGATGCTGATTGTAGTTACAGATTGTATGAAACCCACCCTGTGATATTAAGGCCGTTTGTAGTTTTTTAGGTTTCCAGCAGGCAGCATTGGCGGCTCGAGTCTGTTCTCTAACATGAAAAAAAAATCCTCTCCGTACATACTGTAGCAAATGTGATTGGCCCAATTCGACACACATTCTTGGCAAACACAACCACTATTTTTTGCATGTACAGACATGCTACTAATATGTACATTATCAATTAGTAAGGTTACATCCCTTTAAAAGCTACATCTAATATAACGGCATCCGAAAGCAGAATTGGGTGTTTATGAAATAAGAACAGAAACAACCTCCCACTGCCAGAGTCAGAAATATGAAACAGTTTGACGCCAGTGGTTTTAACACATTTATTAAAATCTTGACAACAGTTGGAAACACTCAAAACAATAAATATGTATATACATATTAAATGGTAGCCATGGTAGTGATTACAGCACATGCCAAATAACCACGATGTCCGGGGCTTGATTCTGGCCTTGGGACCTTTGTTGAATGTCATACCCTTCTATCGCTCTCTTCTCTCTACACGGTCAAATAAAGATGAAAGTGTCCCAAACTATATTTCTTAAAAAACATAAACATTTAAAACTTATTCATAAAATTCTATGATTAAGATAGAGGATGCAAAAGACATCAGGAAGGACCAAAGACAACTTAAAATCACAATGCTGTTGCATTATTGTACAACTGTTGTAATATAATAAATGAGACCGAGAAGGGATGTCTGGCATATACAGAACCAACAGACATTCAGCAGGGCAGGGAACACACTAAACAACACCATGTCTCGAAGGAAATCAACATAATAGTAATTTTAACACAGTTCAAGAACATGAATGTCGCAAATGATAACAGGGAAGAAATCTTAAGAGGCTAATCTTAGTAGCATTATATTAAAAGCTGTATGTAGACCACTTGCAACAGCAAGGGGATTGTTCATTATCATAAATCAACATCTTCTTGCTAAATCTTTCTAAACAAAGTTTAATCCAGTCTTAAATTTCAAACTAAATGAAACATTTGCCAGAAGAATAAAGTTGATTTCACCAGTTTCCAATAAAACAAAAAAAGAAATTCCATAATTTCTTATGTGGCTTCTGAAGAAATGAGGATATTAGACAAAATACCAGATGAGATGGGTTTGTTTTGCACAGGCTCTCATACATAAAACGTTCCACCTTGACATCACAGATGCCATCTGAGGGATTTCTAAATAACCCACAACTAAGAACATGACTCCTCTTGATGTACAAAGAACAGCAAATTAAATTATGCAATTCCCCTCGTCTTTCCTTTCACTTAGTACCAAAAAAAAAAAAAAAAAACAGTTATGGACTTGTTTAAAAGGAGAGAATAATCCCATTAGATTAATGAGGGTACTTCACTGGGCAGCAGAGTTACATTATGAAAAGATAAAACACCTTCATGATACCAGGTAACATTAGGTTTCCTGTTTCTTGCAATCATTTTGTCCAAGTAAGTTACAACCTTTTATTTTTTTAAATGGCAGGACATTTAAAAAATAATCAGAGTGAACTGATCGCCATTCTGGTGCAAGGTTGCTGGTTCCTTATCCACTTCATGTGTTGCAGCTTGCATCATATGAAGGAGGTGCCTCTGTAACAGACAGTCACCATCAGGCCAGCTGGTCATTACACTTACACACACTTACACTTACACACACTCACACACTCACACACACACTCACTCACTCACTCACACACACACACACACACACACACACACACACACACACACACACACACACACACACACACACACACACACACACACACACACACACACACACACACACACACACACACACACACACACACACACACACACACACACACACACACACACACACACACACACACACACACACACACACACACACACACACACACACACACACACACACACACACACACACACACACACACACACACACACACACACACACACACACACACACACACACACACACACACACACACGTTCCAAATGTGATGTCATCAGCAAAAGCACCACAGCTGTATGAGGCGGGTGAGTGGCAATTCTTACATTTTTAGGCTCCGACAGATGTGTACACTCGCACTATCCGCGCACCTTGTAAATAAATGACGATTACTATGTGTGTCAAAAGTAGAAATGTTATGTACACCTGTGTATTGTTAATGCACTAACCCTACTTGAAATATTTTTTTTGTTTTCTTCATAGATTCCTTTTGGACAGATAATGTTATGTGTGCATTAGGGACGGCCGATTATCGTCCCTGGCCAATTATCGGGCTGTATTTTGGCAGTTTGCAGATTATCTGTATCAGCGTTTTATTTGCCTGATAACTGGTGATGTTAATTCATTAAAAAATGGTCTACTTTGGCTTCGCTACAGCTCTGTGTCTGTACTTCTGCTTCGGTTTCACTCACCACTGAGTCTGACTTAATGTCCCGCCCACAACATTATCTGACTCTCCTTTACTGTGTATTATTATGTTAAACAAAGTTTCCAATTTATTCAATAATTGCTTAAAGCATTTAAAGTGCTCATATTATGCTTTTTGGCTTTTTCCCTTTCCTTTATCGTGGTATATATTTTTTTGTGCATGTTAGAGGTTTACAAAGTGAAAAAGCCCAAAGTCCACCCCAAAGGGACTTACCATCTCCAACAGAAAACACTGTTCACAAACCGCTCCAAACAGCTCTATTGTAGTCCAGCCTTTACTTCAGAGACGAACGTGCGTCACTTTGTAACACACGTGATAATGCTCACCTAGCTTCTAGCGTGGCACGCCCTCATACTCTGCTTCTGACTGGCTAGTAGTCCTTACCTAGTTACTGGGCATGTGCAAATCACAACAAAGATGGTACAGAAGTGAGATGCCTCACTCTGTAGCTAAAACAGAGTGCTCAACACACAGGGTGAAAACAGGAGCTGCAGCAGTGTGCAGTACAACAAAAATATGGTGTTTTTTGAAAATTAAACCACATAAACCTATTCTGGTACAACCTCTAAATACAATTATGAACCTGAAAATGAGCATAATATGAGCACTTTAATTAAACAATGCTTGTGAGTACCCCAACTTTAGGGAAGTGAAATAGTAATTCACTGGAGTACACCTTAAAAAGTAGTCTACAGCAGCTGTGAGAAAGAAATGGATTACAAATATCTGTATCCTTATGTGCCATGATAAATGGAATATTACATTAAATACCTAATAGTAATACAGAGCATTATGAGAGTTAACAGTAACACCCTTATGCCAAACGGGAATATCATTGGCTGGCATTTTGGTTCAGGGGTGTGTTTTTTTTTTAAAATAGGATGCATTTATATACTGTAGTGCTTTTATCCAAACCCCTTTATCATGTGCTTCTCAATGGCCCAATCATTGGTTAGCTGATTTTTATATAATAATGTCATAGAATCTATAGAAACCAAGCTGCAGCATGGGACGTCTTTGAACTGCAGTGGTGCAATCTGCCCTAAATTCTACCTTAATGAAAAGGTTATAATGTTGAGTTTTTGTTGACACAGTCAGAGTAGTTGCACCTTGTTGCATTTTTCATTTGGTTTGGTTTGCTTTCACACTGCACTTGCGTCAAATGCACCAAACGTAAGCACACGTCACGCGTCGAAACGGTCGCCTCTTTATTGGACAGAATATCTCAAACTTGTCGACACTTCCTGATCTCAGAAATAATGACAAATTGACATTTCTAATGTATTGGGTTTTCTGGTTCTGCTTTACAGTTTTCTAATATTACAGAAGGGCTCCAGGGTTCGTTTTAAACATATCAAATGAGGTAGGTGTGAAAGCAACCTTAACGATGACGAATAAGTGTTCAAATCAATCCTAAATTACGGCCTTGTTCTTCTCTACGTACATCCTTATCCAGTCTGCATTCATGACCCGAGCCTGCATGGTACAGAGTGAGCGTGTGCCAACTGACCTTGTGGATATGCTGAGGTGCCGTAGTCCGGAGGCAGGATGAGTGGTGTCGGCATTGAGCCAGCGCCGTTCTCAGGGGGGTAAGGTGCTGTGGCCCCTGTGGACCCACTGAACATAGGCCCGCTGTGTGCAGTGCTGGGCCCATTGGGCTGCTGGTTGTGGGGGAAAAAGAGGCCGGGAGCATAGCTGAAAGCGTGGGGTGACACCAGCTGAGACTGGCGCTTGTTGGGGAAGCCATCGTTTATCGGTGTCCCACCCTGTGCTCCCTGGTGGTAGTCAGCGGGAGGAGCGCTGGGGGAATTAAGCAAGGACATCCTGGAGCGAGCGCTGGGGCGGGGAGCGGGTTTTGGGGCAGGGCGAGGGGCCACGTTAGGGGTGGTGGCGATGGCGGTGTCAGGCGTAGAGGCCGATGCTGGCGTGTATTCAGCTTTGGCAGAGGAGGGAGTGGCTGCTTTATTGCAAGGCTGCAGTTTTTTGTCTAGGGAGACGTTCCCGATGTGGATGGGTAACGTCAACATGACGTCTGGAGACTTTAGACCGACCTGATTAATCAGACGAAAAAAAAGAGAATGTTTTATATTTATATGCAGAATTTATACCCACAACCTACGCTTGGGTTTGGTTCTGTTTCATTCTTTAGAAGACAACACTCATAATGAACACAAATACAGCAAGAGCAGCAAATGTAGACATTTTAATATAATTCTACAAAAAAATAAATAAATAAATGAATGAATAACAATGCTCCCTTTCTATGTTTTTTTTTTTGCATGTTCACCAACCAAAAAGCAATATATACATTTCACCAGGGAGTTAAAACAGACATTGAGCAAATATTGTATTGATTTGATAATTGTGCCTATAGAATGTCAAACATAAGCCCTTTTCAGGCATTGAATCTGTAACCTTGCTGGCTCCATCTATCTCTGGGCTGTTTGTCATTCAGACTTTGAGCCCTATTTTAACGATCTAAGCGCCTGGCGCAGGTGCATTTAGGGCGTGTACCTATCTACTCTTGCTAGTTTGACGGCAGAAAAAAGGGTCTGTGCACCAGGCGCATGGTTCAAATGGTTGATTGACTCTTAATTAAATCATAGGTGCGTTTGGGGCGTAACATGCAATAAACTAATCAGAGTGTCATCTCCCATTCCCTTTAAAAGCCAGGCGCGTTTGTACCTTGGCGTATTGCCATTATGATGGCGGATTTGCTAAGCAGGAAGGAGAGATTTTCAGGAGAAGAAACTGATTTGCTCGTGCGTGAACTGAAAGCACGCGAGCAGATCATAATACTCTTTCACATTGTAATATTTAAATTTTTTATATTTTGCATGTTTGTGTGCTGCTGCCCTGACCCTGTGTGTGTAACAAGCATAGTGCGCACACGCATTTTACTCATGCGCTGTTAAAGTAACAATTAAATGCTGCGTCTTGACTTTAGACCAGGTTTTTGTTGGTCAATGGCTTCCGCTGCCTCAAGATAGCAAGACGCCAAGAGTGCACCTGAACACACCTCCCTGTTAAGACCAGCACGCCCATGGAGAGACATAAGAGAGAACATTTTTCGCATAATATTTGGCAGCTGGTTCCCGAGATTAAGCAGTTACACTGCTGAGGACAGCGTTGAGTTAAAAAAAGTTAAGGACATGAAGGAAGAAGAAAGTTCTCTGTTCTCTCACAGGCTTAATTAGCCACTGAAGCCATAACTAATGACCCTCTCCTCTTTTTTGAGGACTTTTGTTTTATACATTTTTGCTCCCGTTTGTATGTTAAATACAGAAACCCTGAGGGGCAAAGTTTTTGCAGGCAATGTTATCGCCTATGTAGGACATGCTATCTGAAAGTTTATCTCCTACTAGGGGTGGGGGAAAAATAGATACAGCATAGTATCGCGATATTTTCCGTGGCAATACTGTATCGAAACACAGACGCCAAGTATCGATCGGTTTTTATATATGTGTTGGTCAGTTTATCTGCCTGACAATCCCATTTTGCAGCAATAAAATTGAAGTGATATGAACAAACAGAGAAATTTATCTTTTTTTAGATAAAACAGATGTTGAAAAAGTTTTCTTTTGGGGACATCATTTGAAATTGGGAAAAGTTTTAAGTTGGAAAAAAGATAATACATTGCAATATATCGCAGAATGTCTAGAATCGCAATAATATTGTATTGTGACATAAGCATCGGGATGATATTGTATCGTGAGGCCTCTGGTGATTCCCAGCCCTATCTCCTACGTAGATGTCATGTCCGTATGAGATAAACTTTTAGACTCTGAGAGTGAGAAAGCCAAGCAGATTGAAGTGCTTAGTGCGCCATACAAAAGACGTTGAAGTTCAGCCAAATGCAGCATGAACAAAACAGTTTTACGTTCTCTGTTAACTTCAAATGTCATCTGTAAAACATAATGGAACTGCATAGGCTTCTAAGTTTTGGCAAACATTGCTCGCAAAAAATAAAATAAAAATCACCCTGCCTTTCGGGGGTTCCCTAGTCAAGTGTTTGCTGGATATTAATTCATTCATGCAGTTGGAAGAAGTTCTGCCAAAATAGAAAATGTAGGAAGAAAGCCTGCTGGTGTGATTATTATTGTGGTGAGAAGATAGAACCTCTTTTGCCCCATGACGTGACACTTGAGATGACAAAAATCTCCTCAACCATTTTTCTTGGCCACATCAAGATGTTTCATGACTTATTAAAGTAATTTTCTTTGCGCTTAAGAGATGACAATAAAGGGATAACTTAAATACTACTTTTAATAAGGAGAAAAACAAGAAGTGCATTTCATCTGTCTAGGTATATTAAATCTTGCCACGTTTTACATTTATGTTAATGTAGTGCATTCAGTTCAGACTTGTGCCGTGTATCACAGAAATATTACAGGCCTGACATAGTCAAAGTGTTAAATTAAGGTAGTGTATTCAGACATGAGACCAACATGTAGAAATTCCACATTTACAGAGGGAGGTTAATGACTGAAAGGGGCTGTGATGATAGATGTCCCTTACAAGTTGTCTTCAAATGTCAAATTTGTCTAACAATCAAAAACATGACAAACAGGACCACTTCACAAGAAAATACTGGTGAAAGTGCAACAGAGGATGAGCATATTATACTTACTTTGACATAATATTCGATCTTTATAAGTTCACAGCCAGCGAGGGAGGACTGAGGGAGAGGAGGAACGATGATCTGCTCCTTCCACTCCACCTCCTTGCCAGCCTTCACCACACCACCTTCCACCTCTGCTATCGTCCTCACGTCATAGGTGGGCCTCTTTGTCTCATAGGTCACTCTCTGAAAACACACGTGGACATGCAGATTCATAAACTGGACTCCGTAACGTTACATGGTAGAGTTGGGTACCGAACTTTTTTTGGGTAGCGACCGAATTACGTTGGTACTATGAGGATCAATTCACGTTCATTCAAACTGTGCCAAATTTTGTTACCAGAGTGCGCTAGAAGCTTTAGTGTGTAACTTTTTTATATTAATGAACGTCCGCTACATTCAAGCCATTGCCAAATGAGTTGCTACAAAGCTAATTAAGACTATCAGCATCCACTCTCTCTATTTCTCAGTATGGCTGGGTTCAGAAGATTGTGGCGTCCGGTGACTTTCCTGCGCGGATTCTCGAGTGAAGATAATTACCTCTTCTGAAGAGTCCATCATGTTTTTTTTTAATCCTTTGTGTCCTCCTTGGCTACTAGCAACTGCATCGAGGAGGGGTGGGGGGCACGTGTTCGATCACGGAAGGCTTGTATCATGTGGACACGCTGACAGTTCTGTTGTCATTACTTAGAATTCCTCATGGGGGTGACAGACACTACCCACTATATCTTTAAGCGCGAGCATCTGTCCTCTATGCCGTTGACAGAGAGCAGGGCTCCAACATTCACACACAAACACAGAGCTGCTGTGCAGACCGATCACAATTACGTCGTCTCCACATTTGTTAAAAGGTGCCCTTCCACACGTATTTCATTACTTTTTGCTAATGTCTGAAGTTCTATCATGGACTCTAACATTTTTTGTGGAAAAAATGCCTTGGTTACCTTGTTTCAAGCCATTCTAGTTTGGTATATGAAGCCAGCAGGAAGACTCAGTTCGATTTGTGCCAGTTCTCATTAATATTCAATGAGCTAAGCTGCTTGACTCCGATTGGCTAACAGCTAGCCAATGAGAGCCTGGCTATCAGCATCCTTATCCCAGCGCAACTGGGCGAGCTAATGAATAGTAATGAGCTCAGGCAATATGATGTCAGACTGACCAGCTTTTGTAATTGGCCTGATTTCTCCGCTCATTTCTTTTCAGTAGCTAGAACTTACAGAGGAGGTAGCAGTTCATTTTCACATTCACAACATAACACAAACATATGGACCTAACATATTTCAAAAAATGCAAGTAAAAACTGTTTTGTGTGGCAGGGCACCTTTAAAGTCACAGCTAGTCAGCGAGTCCCGGCAATGCCGATAAAGCAGTTGCAAGTACGATTACAGTTTTCAAAACTCCACGCAGACAGCGTTCGCTGCAATGTATTATAATGGAGAGCCTGTTAACGTTACACTTCCTCTGACAGACCGGCACACCAGTTTTTTCTATGCCCTGGTGATAAACTGACAGGCTGGAGGTCGTAGGGCAACGCAACTTTATTTCTATAGTACATTTTAGCAACAAGGCAATTCAAAGTGCATTACATAAAACATTAAAGAGCAGTTAAAAAGAGATTAAAATAAAAACGGACTAAATTAGAATAAGATACAAATACAAGAATAAAAGTTCCAGTGCAGTGTAATAATTATTTGATTTAATAGGTTGTAGGGATGGGTTTGGGAGGAGAGAGGGAAGGGTTTTATTTTCTGTCGTGTGTAAAATGTTCTAAATAAATAACAAAATGCTCTAAGTAAATAGGTTTGGAATTAGTTATACAAATAAAATCAAAAAACATTTATTACAGAGGGAAAGTACCAGAAATGGTACTGTTGGTTACCGGAACCAAATTTCAGGTACCGGTATTGGTACAAATGTCAATGGTGCCCAACCCTAGTACATGGTGACTGAGGAATACAAAGGTAGTCAATATAACGGCTTTACGGGTTATCAGGTCACGTTCAGACCAGAAAAGAACATCCAGCGGTGGGAGTGTCACTTCAATGGCCCATCAGTGCGACGTCCGGTTGTGTTATTTAACCCCCCAAATGTAGCACAAGTAGATTTTATTTTCTTAATTTAATTTCAAATTATTGTTTTCCGTCTAGATCTCGACATTTCTGACCGCACTTGTAGGCACCTTCCTTTCACGGAGAAAGAGAGAAGAGACGGAGGGACTGTGCTTTGTTGTTGCAGGAAATATTTAGAAACTTCTGGGCAGTGTTTCGTTTCTTAGCCTTAGTAGTAGGGCTGGAAAAAAAAATCTATTTGATTTAAAAAAATCGAGTTGGTAGTTCAAATCGATTTTTTTTTTATCCAAATACAGTATAAATAATTTGGATGTTTAACAATCTTTGTTGCACACTGTACAGTGACTTTTCACTTAGAGAAAGGGTTTGCCTTTGCATTTTGTTTATGTTGATGCACTTTAATTAAATACAATAAATATATATTTTTCAAATATATTTAGTTCGCAGTTACTTTGTTTTAAATGGAAGGGGGGGGAAAATCAAATGGAAAATAGTTTTTTATAAAAAAAAAAAATAAAAAAAATCGCCCAGCTCTACTTAGTAGTGTTTTAAAATTCTTGTGGCAGTGATGTTTCCCCATTTACTGTACGGGACTCTCACACGGCCTCAAAAGTGGACTGGCAAGTCTGATCGGCAGTTTTGTGATTGGCCATTGGTCATGGTGATTAGCATGAAGTCTTTTTTCCAAAAGTTAAATGTGTGTAACATTTCGCCGCTGCAGTTCTTTTTTCAGCTCCCCGCTGCGGCTCCCACCGCCGCAGCCTAAATGCACTTCTCCGCTACTACTGTGTTTTCGCTAGACCGTCTGAGAACTGCCGCAGTCTATGTGAACGCAGCCTAAAGGCCAATTCGTGCTTCTGCAATAAATCAACGCCAAGGGTAGGTACGTTGAGATACTGACCCTACACTGTAGCCTAAAGTGCACCTCGCAGCGACGCAGACCCCAACAACTGTGATTGGTCTGCTTGGCAGTGGCTTGGTAGAGTCACATTTCCCCGTATTTATTTCCTGGTTCTCTTTCTCCATAAACAATATGAACTCAAGGAGAGGGTTAACTTTTCCTGCTACAGATTTCCCACTGTGGTCAGAAAGCACAGGAAAGACACTTATGTTTCTCTCACTATAACGCTACTTGCTCCGACGCTAATCACCGCCACTCTTTCACTCCCTCTACCACACACTCCCCACGCAAACACGTGCCCTGCTATTGTTAGAGATCGACGCAGACACCAACGCAAGTACGAACTTCAGGCAACTTACGTAGGCTACGGCATAAGCTCTGCGTGGAGCCTCCACAGAAGCTTAAATCTAGATTGACCAGATTTCCCGGAGCTAAAACCGGGACACTTTGCGTGTTACCGTAGTGCTTGTGCACGCACACGCTTTTTAACATGAACATGTGCCAGCCCAGGTCAGACATATACACAGACAGTTACTTCATTATTTTGATCGTATGCTCCTCATCTAATAAGTGTATTTTTCCATTAAAATTAACAAAATTGCCTTTTTTCAGTTCAGTGTGAGATTTATGTTGAGATTTTTTCTAAAAAAACAATTTAAGTGTTATTTATTCCAAAAGAATTAAAATGTTTTATTGAAAATGTTGAGCATTAAACACATTTCCTGCATTCTGGTGAATTTGTATGCACCTATTTCTACCTTTTACTGAATCAATGTATGCTGCAAATATCTTTATGTGAAGAGAAACTTAAATTACAATCCAAACATAAAAACCTAAAGGAATATATTGAAGTAAGGCTCTCAGGCATTCTGTATTGCTTTCAACTATTTATTCTCCTGTAGATCGACTTTTCTAATTATATCTCAGTCAGCACACATTTAGCCTAACATCATTTACTCCTCCCTCCTGTTTGGCGTCTTCTGTTGTTAATGTATTAATAAACCCCTGCACTGTAATATTTCAGATGTGTTTGAGCAATGTCCAAAACTTCAAATACAGTATATCTTCTGACAGACTCAGAGCCCCGCTTGGGTGTCTGAATGAGACAAAGAGTTTATCTAGAGAAGTGGCTGTACGCTGCTCTACATCATGGTGGAAACCCGAAACTACTGCAGAAATACACGGAGCACAAACGCAACACATCTACCGCAGCATGCCCACAGCAGAGCGAATCCATAAGCTGCGCAGCTTTTTACAGCGAGAGTGGACACTAAGAGACCCACAGGTCTGCTTCAGACCTCAGTCGTGTGTTTGAGTCTTAACCGTAGACTGGAAACGTCACGGCACAGGAACTTCAAACTAAATCATTAGTATTGCACTCCTTAACTTTGTGTCGATGGCATCAATGTATTAGACTGATTTGGCTAGGATTCCTCCGAAAACTTCACCTTTCACAGCTTTTGTCACGTAGAGACGGTTGCTAGGTGATGGCAAAAAATTCAGCATGGTGGGACCCCGCACGTAGCTGCCCGTTCTATTCGCCTCGGAAGAATAAACTGGCCAAAGTTACATTCGGGGCTACACTCAAAACATTCGGGGCTGAAGCCCCGGGAATGTCGGCTCATGCCGCTCCTGGTGTAAACCGGGACGTTTTAGCGTCCAGACAGGCTTTTGTCGGGACTCGGGACATTAATTTCAAAAATCGGGGCTGTCCTGGTCAAACCGGGACATCTAGTCACCCTACTTAAATCCTGCTTAAACCGGACCATAACCTGCTCTTCACAGGTTTGGTCAGAAAAAGTGTTTACCTGCATCAGGCTGGCCGCCATGTTGCCTGTGGTCTTTCCAGACTGGTTGTGGATGTTGGTCAACACCTGGATGACCTGGCCTGGTGTGTAACCCTTCATGTCGGTCTGGGACTTCATGTCCACTGTGCCGGTTTTCATCAGCATGTAGGTGAACTGCTGCGTCACTGCAGATGAACATTTTCCCTGCATGGAGGGCAGTGAAATAACATCAAAGAATTTATCAAGACTGACACACGTTGGTTAAAAGGAACATTTAAATATTCTTAAGTTGTATTCTTTCGGAGCTACATTACAAGTTAGATAGTGTCGCATTTCCAGACCTTCCTCCAAAGTGCTGCGGAGGAGGGTCTGTCTAGTCCACACCGCATTCCAGGATGGGAGAAAAACGTGCTCTGGTTTATTGGCATTTCTTTAAACCAATCACAATCATCTTGGGCGGTGCTACACGCCGGACGGAGCCATGGTGTCTCTGCTAAATAGCCCCGGGAAGGAACTTGTTTTGGTGGAACGTGTACGTTCAAAAGGTTGCTTTAGTAGTGCAACAGAAAACTCAGATTGGACATATAGTCCAGTCTGGATTTAAGCCTGATTCATGCTTCGGTGTAAAATCTACGCCGTGGCTACGTACCTAAGTACGTGGAGACACAGACCTACGCCGGACCCTGCTACAGATTTTCCGTGGTCAAAAAGCACAGGAGAGACACTTTGTTTCCCTCACTATGTCTCTCGAGTCTAGGGTCGCTACTCGCTCCAAAGCTAATCGCTGTCACTCTCTCACTCTCTCTACCACACACTCCCCACGCACACACACACGCCGGCCATTCTCCTAAAGAGATCGACACAGACAACAACGCACACGTATAAACTTCAGGCAACTTATGTAGGCTACGGCGAAAGCTCTGCGCGGAGCCTGCGCACAACCATAAATCAAGCTTTACCCTGCAGAGATCTGAGGAGCAGTTAACCATAGTCCCCATAAATCCACTGGAGTTTAAAATTACAACACAAAGAAAGCTGAAGGTAATGGACATATGAAAACGGACGTCCGAAAAGAGTGACATCCAGCGGAATTTCCGGCAGAACAAGAGCAAACCCGGAAGTGGAATGCCTTGGATATAGACTACAACTTAGATGACAAGATGGATAGATATCAGTCTAATTGTGCCATTTACCCTGACACACTGGGGTCCGTCCACCAGAAAATTTAAAATCCATGCAACAATGCCAGGGCTCACCTAACATATGTGACAACCCGCAGACACACAGAAGTGCTGGGCAGATGGATAACGGTACCAGATGTTACATTTCTCTTGATGTAGGAATTAAATGAACAAGAAACAACGTTGCAGTGTTTTTTTTTTAACTCTAAAGACCGAGATCAGTCTTGTGCATGTCTAACCAGTCGAGGACTGAACATATACAAACACACATCTAATCGTGTCTCACCCATATGTCTGGCACTTCATTCAGGTTTAGAAGGCTTAGCAGGTAGAAAGGTTTCTCTGTGCTGTAGTCCTTGGCGAATCGTGGTGTGTCGATGAAAGCTCTCACTCTGTAAATGATCTTACCATAGTTGCCTTCAAAAGATGTCGGAGCAGAGGCTGTGGGAAAGAAGTCAAATATGTATTAGTTTTATCACATACTGCAAATACAGACAAAGAGTTTGTAATAGAAGAGTTATTGTACAGTTTTCCTTTGCATCTATTTGACTGGATTTTAAGACTTGCGTGGCTGCTCACTAAAAAGTGAGTTAATTAATGAATTACGATAGCCGTGCAACTGAATTATGACATTTGACCATGTTCTTTCAAAACGCAACTCCTCGCAAGCCGACTTCTGGATTGACGGCACCCCTTCATTCTTCCATCCTTTTAAAAAGAATCTGTCTGGCTACCAAAGCAATAATCTTCCCCCACACACACACACACACACACACACACGACTCCAGAGTGTCCTGATACACCTGCAGGGAGCAGTGAAAGCACACACACACACAGATGTTTCAAATGACAGATTTATATTCACAACAGCTAAACGACCGGTTGGTTTGCTTTTGAGTTTCTGTGGTGTTCCTCGTCACACTGTGGAGTACACTTTACCTGGGAAAATGACCTCCAGCAGATGAATGGCCTTACAAGGGCTAAACACAAAATCTGGGTGTGTTTTTCAGTGCTTGAGTGCCCATCATAATCAAACATGGCAACAGTATCTAGACATGAAGTGAAGGACAAGGTGTACTGTTCTCCAAGATTTAGGACTGTGCCAAAAAACGCCAACCAAGTTAAAAAATGATTTAATGGTTTGTGTATGCAAACTTTAAAGTGTGCAGGGTTGTTAAAATGTCATTTAGGACATCACAGCTTTTTAATCTCATTACCATAAGACACAGAAATGTTTTCTCATGATCCGACTTAACTTTCTCACCATCTTAAATCAATTTTTAGAAGAATTAGGTAATATTTCATAGCCAATTGTCTTGGTATCTTAGAATAACAAACTCATGTTTCTCTTATTGTTCTTTAGGAGTCAAACATTTGCTGATGTCATCAGGGAGTGCTCTCACAGATTGCAATGTGATGCGTAAGTCGAACAAACTGAGCCGTTGACATTCCTCTGTACACATCAGGTGACGGGTAGTGGTGGTGGCAGATACAAATCATGATGCTCCACTTTGGAACATTTTCAAGAATGTAGGGCTGCAACCAAACTAGTTATTTTCATAGTTGATTAATCTGTAAATGAATCGATTAGTTGCTTGGTCTATAAAATGCCAGAAAAATTGTGAAAAATGTGGATCAATGTTTCCCAAAGCCCAAGATGACGTCCGAAAGATGTCTTGTTTTGTCTACAACTCAAAGATATTCAGTTTACTGTCATAGTGGAGTGAAGAAACTAGAAAATGGTCACATTTAACAAGCTGGAATCAGAGAAGTTTGACTTTTATTTTAATAATAAAAAAATAAAAAAAACTAATGACAACTAATCCATTAATCTTTGCAGCTCTACAATAATTGTTCTCATTCTGTGCCTCTAAAATAATAAAGACTGTAGGAAAAAGTGTGACCACTCACCGGTTTTGGTCTGGCCCCAATGGCCAGATTCTATCTGACTATGATTCTTTGGTCACTACACCGTGTACCTTCAAGTTTTAAGTGTTTGTTAAATGGTAGATCAGAAATAAAGACAGGATTCGCTCAGATAACGTCAAATAACATCAAAGCTTTAGTGAATGATATTGCAGATATCAAAAACGTATGCATACGGAACATATTCCCTTTAAAGACAAGTCGCACTCTCTCTCCCTAGCAAACAGACAAAGTCTTCCCCGGGCATCTGGTGTCCACTAGCTCAAAACCTCACTCTTTATCCTTCTTCGCCAGCCCTCTTGCCCATCCCTGGTGATGCGGTTATCTTCTTGGATGTTGTCCAGGCACCTTGGTTCCTCACGCGAAGGTTAAAGCAAGGCCGCGCAATGTCATGAAATACACCCCTGCTCTCCCCGCTCCCAGGCCAAACGCACAGTTTGTTACAATTTGGGATACTTTAGGGTTTAGTTCTGTTTATCAAGTTTATACACTGCGACAAAATGTTTTATGATGTTCATACTATTGAGACACGTACAAGTCTTTATCTTCTGCAGACCCAGGAGCGGTGCGAGCCGAGGTCACCTCATGACCTGAATCTTACCGCTCACCCCTTGCAGAACATGTCTTACACACAGCTGCACGCAGTGTATAAGATTCAGTCTGTGAAATTGTGAAAAGTGCTGCCATCGAGCTCTTCCAGTTAGGAACACATGAGACTTTGGCAATAACGGTAACGAAAAGAGATTAGGTGTTTTAGGGATATTCTTCATGTAAAAACTAGGGCTGAATGAATGTAAAATCAATGTGAGCATCAAACCTAACCAAATGGCTTTTCTTAGATCTAATGATTGTAGTCGGTCCCCAGTGGACTTCTTTAGCAAGTATTGTCCTTAAGCTTTGAGTGTTATTTATTTATTTATTTATTTATTTATTTATTATGTGCTCTAGCTTTTCCAACATTTTAGACAAAGATATGTAATAAAATTATGTGAAATTGCATATGTTTCAATTATTGGAAAAAGTCAAATTTTCTTGAGAGGGGATGCCTATTTTGTTAATTTTGTTTAGTTTCCCTGTCCTTTAACGCCCTGTAACATCATTTATGTTAGTCTGTGTTGATTGTCCCTCAGGTTGCCATAAGAGAAATGGGTGAGGCGGAGAGCCCTGGGAAGGAAGAGAGGAGTGTTAATGAAGCATTTGGCTGGTGTTCCACTAAAAGAGATGAGGTGTTTTAGGGAGATTCTTCCATGTAAAAACTAGTGCTGGGTGAAAAATAATCGATTCTCCAAATAAAATCTCTTCGAGTGATCGGATATCAATTAATAAAATCCCGAAGTCAATCTTTTAAAATATTCCTTTTACCATAAAAACTTTTTGGGAGTCAGTTCTTAATGTAAACCTGGTGTATTATAAAACATATTTGAGGGTTGCTTCTTGCTTGTACAATTTACAGCATAAGTTCTCTTAGAATCTCTTCTATATCCAAGCACAATGGGTGTTGCAACTGAAATTTCTCTAACCTAATTGATATTAAATTGAACCATAGATGTCATCAAATCAGGACCTTGTGAATCAAAATCAGAAAATCATTGGCAATACGCAGCCATAGTAAAAACTCTGAAACAACTGGCTAAAGTCACATACTCATGTCAAAATTCTCCCAATTTCTCCGCTTGGTTGAACATTAAAAAGGATGGACAAAATAACACATAACATAAAAAGGAAATCAAGTAGAACACCAGCAAAAAACTATAAACTGGAAGGAAATTTTAGGTTGTGTACAACTTGGTTCTTATGTTCATACATCATTGCTTTCAGTTTTAACGACATTGTATTCACCAAAGCAATTGCTGAGATCACCGGCATCACTACAAAAAAGTGAGCCTGGTTAAGAAAACACAAACAGCAGGAGGATCAGACCGGTTGTAGTATCTTCACCACTGTATTCGGAGGTCAAACTGCAGGAGAGCACTCCAAAATGTTTAAAAAAAAAAAAAAAAAAAAAAAAATTGCACAGGACTAATTACTACAGTAAGTACAGTGTCAAAGTTGAAGCAGGAAGTGTGTATGTACACGGCAAACTGTGACAACTGATTATAAATCTTTTTTTCCCCAAATATTTCAATTCAGCTACAGCACTCGGCAGGTGTGAACACATGTATCCAAACCATCACCTGTAGTGCATCTATCAGCACAACAAACAGGGTTTTGTTGTGCAAGCAGTTTTGTGCACCAAGCCGAACGAATGTAAAATCAATGTGAGCATCAAACCTAACCAAATGGCTTTTCTTAGATCTAATGATTGTAGTCGGTCCCCAGTGGACTTCTTTAACAAGTATTGTACTTAAGCTTTTCGAGTGTTATTTATTTATTTATTTATTTATTGCTCTAGCTTTTCCAACATTTTAGACAAAGATATGTAATAAAATGATGTGAAATTGCATAGGTTTCAATTATTGGAAAAAACGTCACATTTTCTTGAGAGGGGATGCCTATTTTGTTTATTTTGTTTTGTTTCCCTGTCCTTTAACGCCCTGTAACATCATTTATGTTAGTCTGTGTTGATTGTATCGCTCAGGTTGCCATAGGAGAAATGGGCGAGGCGGAGAGCCCCGGGAAGAAAGAGAGGAGTGTTAATGAAGCATTTGGCTGGTGTTCCACTGAATGCTCTGTGTGCGTTTAGTTCGCTTATAAAACATAGTTAGGCGAGCCGTTTATAACAGCCTTTTAAGGAACTGATCCGGAGCAGTGCTCCTAAATCCCGGGACCCGCGGCCTATTGTTGCACCGCCTGCTCCGACCCGCAGCAGCGTTAAAACTGCCCACTCCCGCGAGATTTGTGTCGTGTCCTGGGGGAAGCCAAACCCAATGCAGACCTCTACCTGAAGCCTAAATCAGAGATAACAGGTACTACGACAGTGGTTATCAACTTGCCCTGTTAACCCTGAAGGCTTTCTTCTTCAGGCTCTCTGCGTGTTCTCATAAAAAGGGGTTGTTACAAGCTTCATTTGAATCTTTTACGCACACGGGCCCCTGGGTAGCTCACCTGGTAGAGCAGGCACCCATATATAGAGGTTTACTCCTCGACTTCCGCCATGCGGCCCTTTGCTCCATGTCATTCCCCCTCTCTCATGTCTTCAGCTGTCCCGTAAAAATAAAGGCCTAAAATGCCCCCCAAAAAATAATCTTAAATCTTCTACGCACAAAATGAACCAGTCGCATGCTGCTGCTTACTAAGGCAAGAGAGAACACTAGCAGAAAATTATTATTGTTACTATTGTGTAGATTCATAAATTAATTTTTATTTTACAGCTCAATGCAGACCGTTTATTTCTAACGTAACAGGTGCTCATTCTACAGCTCTACGCTCGAATTAACTTGATGCAGCGGAGTTAAATGTTGTATTCAAGAGGTGAGACACTGTCCCGTAATGAAGGAGACGTGGAAGAGAAATTAATTTTATTGATTGAATATTATCTGTAATAAATACCAATAGACTAATCAAATTTCTAAAAATCGGTGTTCTATAGCTGCAATATACCAGCAGTGTAAAACAGGACCAATAACATTATCGTAATAAGTAGTGACCATTTTGTGTGTTAAAAGAGTCAAATGACGCTTTAAACGCACCCCCCCCCTTTTATGGGAATGAGCACAGAGCCTGAAGAAGAAAGCCTTCAGGGTTAACACAGCTAGTCGGTAACCACGGTTATCTCTGATTAGGGCTTCAGGCTTTGTCGAGCCAGCTAAGGCAGAGAAACCCTGGCTCCGTCGAGCCAGTAATTAACTTGGTGAGTACACTATATAACAGGGTTGGGCTGATGACAGGGGGGAAAAGCTGTAGGGTAGCAATCAATTTGAGTCAGCTTAAAGATTATCAGGGTTTTCATTTAACCTAACCCAAAGTCTTAAAATCTCACTGTAACTGGTTTAAAAAAAAAAAGAAAAATCTAAAACTACCCTAGCCAGCTAGCGGCCCAGCTAGGGTAGTTTTTGATTTATTAATTTTTTTTTACCAGTTATAGTGAGATTCAAAATGCAAACAAAGGTGTGTCCTAAGGTGAGAGCTCCTTACTCTCAGCCAAAAAAAAAAAAAAAAAAAAAATCTTTCCAATTATTCTCCCATGCTGAGGAAGTCAGAGTGGGTGGAGCCACCTGGCAGGAATGTACAGTATGCTTCCAATTACCCTGGCCCTCATTAGCCCAGTTAATATTGTTACGGACATAAGGCTGATTCATAGTACGACATACATAAGTGGCCTACGCCACTTGTGAGTATTTATAGGTGTGTCTGCGTCGATCTAGCGTATCTCTTTAAAAGAATGGCAGAGCCGGTGTGTTTGGCAATGGCATTTCTATTTGTGTAGCACCTTTCATTAGATGTAAACCCAAAGTGCTTTACATTAAAAACAGCATAAACATTAAAACAAAGAGGGGAGAGGTGTGTGTTCAAATTTGTTAATTAGGATAAACCCCTTGAGAGGTTATCATCTGGTTTTCGAGGGTAGAGCGAGTGGGAGAGTGACTGGGATTAGCTCCTGAGCCAGTACCGACAAAGTGACTCCACTGTGCTTTCTGACCACGCTCGGAAAGCTGTAGCAAGAAAAGTTTAACCTTCTCCTCGATTTCATGTTGTTCACGGTAGGGATAGATCGATTAGAGGCCATGGCCGATTATCGGGCCGTTTTTTGGCAGTTTGTAGATTATCTATCAGCGTTTTATTTGCCTGATAAACGACAAAGTTAATGAATTAACACGCTACTTTGGCTTCGCTACAGCTCTGTGTCTGTCCCCTCTGCTTCGGTTTCACTCACCACCGAGTCTGACTTAATGTCCTGCCCACAACACTAACTATCTTTTACTGTGAAAGTTTCTAAATTTATTAAATAATTGCTTAAAGCATTTAAACAAAATTTTGTGTAGGAGTTTGTAACATTCCAAAATCTCATATTGGCCTTGAAAAAAACAGTATCGGTCGATCCCTAGTTCACAGAGGAGAACCTGGAAACGAGCGGAAGGAAATGTGACGCCAATCACAGTTGCTGCAGCCTGCGTCGCCACGACGTAAAAATTACATGTCTTGGGAGGGGCCCATCAGGCTATGGCATAGGGTCCGTATCTCCGTGTACTTACGTGTACTTCCGGCGTAGATTCAATGCAGAACCATTTATCAGGCTGTAGGCTAAAAGTTCCGTAGAGCTGTCATTGGATCCATTGTAAATTTAAAAATATGGATTAGAGCGGGTCTAAAGTGTAGCAAATTGAATAGCGAACCTAAAATTGTCAAGTTCAAAGTACTGCCTTTGTATAATAAGAGGGGCTGGTGCAAACAACTACTGGAAACCAGTGTTTCACACAACACTCATAAGCCCCAGTGAATGACGGGATAAGAGCCCCGTCCTCACAATATCACCATGCCAGGACATGTCTGTCTGTACACAGACACACACACAGACAGACACACAGACACACACACCTACCTGGTATGAGAAACTTGAAGGGATAGGTTTGCACTCCCTGTATCAGGGTTCCTGTACAGGACACAGAGAGCACAGATAACATCTGTCAGTGGAAACTGGACCAATCACACTGCTGTTTCCCACCAGCAGTTAATATGCCTCTGGGCTGCATGCAGTATCCACAGTGGAAAATGGAAACCTTCACTACTACGTTCTTTGTACTTCAATTATTTTTACCACCCTACTGTTTTATCTTTACATCGTGGGAAAAATTGTGTCTAAAATCTTTGAGTGTGTGGATAGTTTTTTCACAAGCAGGTGTTGATTTCGTTATTTGTCCACCTATTTTCCCATACATTGGTGTCTAAGTGACTAATGTGAACAAAAATCTTTGAAATTGGTCCAGTATTGAGCGAGAACGCTGTAACCGGCAGCTGCGAACCGAGCTGCAACGTAACCCTATTGGGCAAATGTGCATCAGCAATTTCGTCCACTAAAAAAGTGCTGTCTTGCCACTGACAGGCTCAGGTTGTTATTCTAAGTGTCTGACAACATCATGGAAAGGATCCCCACAGAGGTCAACCTTTTTGTTAAAGAGTAAGATCCTTTTTGTTTCGCCTGACTCAGCAGACTCCATTTAAATAAACAATACTTTTAGCGTGTATAGAGCCAGCATTTTTCCACATGCAAATGAGTGTATTAAAGCTACATTGTGTAAGAATTTCTCCCATCTAGCAGTGAAATTGTATAGGACAACCAACTGAATATTACTTTCTAGCCCCTCCCATTCCGATCGCCGTATTATTCCAAGATGTACGACTTCGTCCGTGAGTGTTCCTTCTAGTGTTATAATAGTTTTCGTTATTTTAGTACACTCAGCTATCAGGTTCCCAAACAAATGCAAGATAATGTTAGTAAAGTTTTATTGATGATCCTCCATCTTCGACAGGCTTTCAAATCTGCCGGCAGTCACAAGTAATCTCCCCCTGGCATTTGTCACGGTGCCACCGAGTGTAAAAGCGCGAAAGGCGGAGGTATGTCCTTCTTCGGCTAATGTATTTTAAAGATGGTGGCGCAACATAGCTGAATACGTAGAGCGACTCGCTTGTATGTATTCTGATTGAATCTGAATGGCAGATTCTACGAGGCTTACGAGAATACTCTGACACAACATTACACAATGGAGCTTTAAGGGTTTATTTCAACATAGTCTCGCATTGCCAGACCTATCTCCACAGCGCTGTGGAGTAAGGTTTGCCCCTCCACACATACACTCCTGGATGTTTGCATTTCTTTAAACAATTCACAATCGTCTGATATGGTGGATCTGTACATTGGTCTCAGAAGGAACTTGTTTTGGCGGAACACTTGCACGCTGCTAAAGAAAACGCCACCTAAAATATTTAATGTATTACATACCATACAGTAACGTGAGCTATTTAAATTAGCTGGATACATGATTAAACGCAATTTCCTTTCAACTGTGTATTGTCGTATGTATTTTGTCCATAGCAATCCCAGCCAATCGGTCCCAAAACGTCCCAGATAGAGAGGAAATGCCGTCAACATTTTCTTTGTAAACCTTTACCATCATTCCCTGAAAGAACAAAAACAGGCCTGCCTTGTTGCACGATCCAAATTTTCGTTTTGGTTTACCAAAAAGGCCGGAGTTTAGAACGGCAACGCGAAGAAAGCGGAAGGGGAGGGACATCTGGCAAACTATCCGGTAAATGAACCGTCTAGACTGATTTTTAACCAAACGAGTGGTGATTGTTGGAACAGTGGAAAGACGAATCAAGATGGCTTTTGATTATTTCATTTCTGTCGACTATGAATTAAATGCATTTGACGATGATAAAATTATTGTTTATTTAAATGGAGTCTGATGGGTTTCAAAACAGACCTTTCACAAAAAGGTTAACCTCTGTAGAGATCATTTCCATAATGTTGTCAGACACTTAGAATAATAATCTAAGCACATTTTGTAGACGTAAATTGAAGGTGCGCAATTGCCCATTAATGTTGCAATGCAGCTTGTTTCGCCACTGCAGCAGTCTTGCTCAATACTGGACAAATTTCAAAGATTGTTTCCATCTGTCACTTAGACACAGAAATATAGGAAAATAGGGTAAAAAAAAAAATGATGTTGCCCTTTTAGGCCAATTGAGCTCTCTAATCTGTGTCTGGACATTTGCCTCTAAATGATCGGTGATGTGGTAAACTGCACCTATCAGATACTGATAACAGGAAAACCAATAACTCTTTGGGTTAGTACTGCAACTGTTTGGCAGCGTACCTTTGTCTGCAACAGAGATGGTACTGTTGAAGTACTGCTCTTCCTCGGACCATGCCGTCTCATTTATCTTACTGGTGACGCCACAGAAACCATTGCAGTTCACTTTGATTGCTGTAAATGAGAATGCACAGTCTACAGGTTTAGCCTAAGCCACAGAGAAAAGTTTTTTGTGGTGATTAACATTTTAAAACAACATACAATTACACAAAGAATGTTTTAAGTAGCTGCAGCAAGAAACCCTTCTCATAAGCAAATTATGTTATTAGTCATCTCTTTGGGGTGGGTGTGTGTGTGTGTGTGTGTGTTGTGTTTCTTAGACAATCTGGCAAAACTAAATGGGAGTGCGCTGTGTGGGCAGGTATAGTATATGTCCACATCGACACATTTGTAATCCTTTTTTAACTTTCCAAAATTTTAAAAACTTGTCAGTCTAAAACACTAAACAATACAAATGCTTAACAGCCCATAAGTTACCTCATCATACCCACTGTATACGAAGTGAATCACACTGACATATTTAATTTTAAATGCATTGTCAATATTTGCCCAGTAATACGCCTCAGGGCCCAACCCGCTTAATAATCCATCAGTGATTCACACTGTTGCAAGGGGAGAGAGTTGGTTTCCTGTTTAAAGCTGACCGTCAAACCTGCTCTACCTGAAGAGGAATGTACACTGACTGGAGGCACGGTCATTCAGACAGAAACAAAAAGCTGCTGTCAGCAAGTCAACAGATACAAAACACGAGAGAGAGAGAGAGAGAGAGAGAGAGAGAGAGAGAGAGAGAGAGAGAGAGAGAGAGAGAGAGAGAGAGAGAGAGAGAGAGAGAGAGAACACTTGAGTATGATCTCAAGGAGAAACTTTGATAATTAGTAAGTAAGTAAGTACTAAAAAGTATTTAAAGCCTATGAGAAATGGGCACTCAGGCTCCAGCACATACACAGTATCATGTTAAACAAGAGTGCATGGCATACGATAAATATGAATTGAGCACCAGTCAATGAGTAGAACCACTGTAAAAGGCAGAAACATGGTCCATGCAAGTACGTAAACGCAAATGACAACGCCTGGCATAAACGTGCATCACGCAAAAAGCACAAGCTTTAAGAAGTTGGATTGCATACTGTTTATGCCAAATTCTGACTCTACCATCTGAATGTCTCAACAGAAATCGAGACTCATCAGACCAGGCAACATTTTTACAGTTTTCAACTGTCCAATTTTGGTGAGCTCGTGCAAATTGTAGCCTCATTTTCCTATTTTTAGTGGAGATAAGTGGTACCCAGTGGGGTCTTCTGCTGGTGTAGCCCATCTGCCTCAAGGTTGTGTGTGTTGTGGCTTCACAAAGGCTTTGCTGTACACCTCGGTTGTAATGAGTGGTTATTTGAGTCAAAGTTGATCTTCTATCAGCTGGAATGAGTCGGCCCATTCTCCTCTGACCTCTAGCATCAACAAGGCATTTTCGCCCAGAGGACTGCTGCATACTGGATGTTTTTACTTTTTCAGACCATTCTTTGTAAACCCTAGAAATGGTTGTGCGTGAAAGTCCCAGTAACTGAGCAGATTGGGAAATACTCAGACCAGTCCGTGTGGCACCAACAACCATGCCACGCTCAAAGTTGCTTAGATCACCTTTCTTTCCCATTCTGACCTTCAGTTTGGAGTTCAGGAGATTGTCTAGACCTGGACGACACCCCTAAATGCATTGAAGAAGCTGCCATGTGATTGGTTGATTAGATAATTGCATTAACGAGAAATTTTACAGGTGTTCCTAATAATCTTTAAGGTGAGTGTAGGCTACAGTATAACCCTTCAAGGTAGGGCTAAGGTTACCATTGAGGTCATGTCTTCGGATTCTTTTTCTTCCTGGGAATTTAAAACGTTTTCAGAACTTATGGGAGTTTACATTTTATATTAGTGGTGGATATTTTATCGGCTGATTCCAGTATTTAGTGTTTAGTTTATTTAATTTAGTTTCATTCTTTTTCTTTGTCTCAAGTTTCTTTCTTACAAACCAATTCCAATGAAGTAGGGGCGTTGGGTAAAACGTAAATAAAAACAGAATACAATGGTTCAACTGAATACACTAAAAAGATATTTAATGTTCAAACTGATAAACTGTTTTTTGCAAATATTCAGTCATTTAGAATGTGATTTTGAATTGAATATACGTTGGAAAGGATTTGCAAATCCTTGGATTCTGTTTTTATTTATGTTTCACACAATGTCCCAACTTCATTGGAATTGGGGTTTGTAGATTAAATATAATTTTGTAAGATTGTAGGTCATTAAATAACGGTTTCATTATTTTCCCACCAATTGTTTTTCATTTCTGACAGTGTGCTGAGTCACCGTCCAGTGAAAACCATGTATCAAATTTGGAGATCTGATTTTTTTTATTTTACTAATAAACTTAAAGATTAGGTATTCTTTAATGGGTTGAGAAATTTCTCCGACTTCTTAGACTAAATAAACCATTTAAAAATACATTGGATTATCTGAAAATAATATTGTCCCAAAGCTAAAAGCAGGAGTGTTTATCTTTTTTAGGTTTTTGGAGAGGTATGGTTTTCACAGGAGACCTTCATGTTAAAACATTTTTTTACAGACTATGTAACAATTAATTGAGTGAATTTACCATTTAAAAAAATTTTAACTGCAAAAAACAAGTTAGGAGTTTATTTTTGGTGTGTGGTAAAATATTTCTGTGGGAGGAGAGACTCGTGATCTCAGGATTTAAAAAATTAAAAATAAATCCCATTTATGGCCCTGTCTCTAGGGTTATGATAATGAAAAAAAAATCAACCTAATACTCCATTATGTCCCATTAAAATCTCTCACTGCAACCCAGATTCAATCTGTAAGAATATTAAAGAAACATTATAGTGAAGAGCTGTAGGAAATGATATGATATGATACGAGAATGATAAAAAAAAAAGCCCATTTTTGAAGCCATAACTACCCCAGACAGAGTACCAGAGACTATCATATAAACATTAAAGTGATTTTCACATAACACAGACTATTCCCACAGTAGAACGATAGTGTGAGAGGCCTAATTTACAACCCATGTTATCTTGGCTAAAACCCTTACTTCCTTGTTTAGCGACGGCGGCATTTTACCAACAGGTGCGCGAATGTTGGCGGAAAAACCGCAGTGTTAACAGACTCTTACCTTTACACTGCAGCGGCTGTCCCAGTTTGAATCTCACGGTTCCAGAGATAGACTCACCCGGAGCGTACACCACTTTGTTTTTGTCAAACGTGATCTCAAAGTCCTTAAGTTTGCCCATGTTTGGCCCGATCCACAGCGAGAGTGAAGCTCACCTGGTCGCGCAAACAACATGAGCATTTCCGACTCTCTATCCCCGCCTATTCGCGTGACGTCAATGACCTCGCCAAAATGTCTGATACATGTGTTTATATTGACATCACGTTGAAAACTGTTCATTGTGTTGTGTGAAATATGAAATGCGCTTGAGTTGCTTTTGCCTCTTTTGTGATTGTTTTGTGATTTTAAATAGTTTTTATATGTAACAAACTTGTTCTGCTATCTTGGCCAGGTCTCTCTTGAAAAAGAGATTTTATATCTCAATGAGACTAACCTGATTAAATAAAGGTTAAATAAAAAAAAAAACGCTACATGCGGTGGGGCAACAGCATGCAGAACGTTTTATTGCATATAGTTTTTCTCCATTTTAAGGACACCCATTAGTGCACTGCATGTTGTTTTCACCACAAATTAAACATTTTTTTAAAGATAATTTTTTGGGGGCTTTTCCGTTTATTTGTGGTGACAGTGGATAGACAGGAAAGGTGGGAGAGAGATGGGGGATGACCACTGACATATATAATATGGACCAACAGATCCCGTTGCTCTGGATGGAGACCAGTGAAGGATATTAGAAGCACTTTTCCGTGAGTGCTGAGCGTTACTGCGCAGCATCCAACTGAGCTCGAAGATGTAGATGTGACGTGAGCAACCTGTCTGAAAGTTGTAAGTCTTCTGGTAGCTGGAGCCATCTGAATGTCTCAACAGAAATCGAGACTCATCAGACCAGGCAACATTTTTCCAGTCTTCAACTGTCAAAGAGAAATCTCAATCATTCCAAATCTTGCAGAGATGGAGAGTGTAGGTATATGTAAGGAGATAACATAGGCGCAGGCTAATTATTGCTAACTAAAATGCTAGTTAACATTAGTAATTAAACTTAAACAGCTAATGTGAGTCGAAACTGCCTGCGAGCTTCTCCTGTACTATACGGTAATTTCTCTACTGTGCAACAGTGCGTGGTTATGACACAATCGTTAGCCTATTTTAACAAAAACCTCTGCTACGAAGCCATAACGTGAGATACAAGGTAATGGAGCCTTTTATACATTGTCATGTTTCTTTAGAAATAAACAATGGCGCCATAGGAGCTACGCGTTCCGAGCAGAAGCTTCCCCCTTGGGGATGATACGCAGCAAAGGGCCGCAGGTCAGACTTGAACTGGGGCCGCTGCAAAGGACTCAGCCTACATGGGGCGCACGCTCTTGTGAGCTAGAGGTCACCCCAACGAGTCGTGACCCCCAAGAATAATATGGTTGGTGACCTATTTTCATTTTTTTCCCATAACCATATGGTGCAGCAATGGTTCCCAACCAGGGGTACATGTAACCTACAGGGGTACTTCTACAGTTGCTAGAGTGTACATGGAGAGTAAACTGTATAGCTCAACTAATTTGAAAACATATAAATTACCATTTGATTAAATTATATCCATATATTAACATTAAGTCAACTGTTAAACATGAACACTATGTGCTGCAGTTATGTAAGAGTGTGTGAAAACTAGTTTGCAAGCAAGCACAGAAGTTTAAACAGGTGGCCAAAAAAAATGACTTAACAGTTCAAATGATTAGCTAAAGTAATGGAAAAACTGTTAAAATAGTTAGCTGAACTGTTAGTAATGCAAGTAATGTTAATGGATAAAGGGTTGAAACATTCAGCTTCACACCAAGTAGTTGCTTAGTATAGTAGTAGTACCATTGCTGATCAAACCAACATTAATATTGACAGTTCACAATATCCAGTTTTATATAATGAATAGTTATACATTTAATACATACATTGGGTATTGATGACAGGCTACGTGAGACAACTCAAGAGGGCTGTGGGTGTACTTCAGACCAAAACATTTTGGGAGCAACTGCTCCAAAGTAGCCTGACAAGCCAGACCCACATCAAGATGTTGGGTCTGGGAACCCACCATTGGCAGGGCTCAATCCGAGGGGTGGGATAAACGGTTGTCTTTCAAATTCCCTCTGCACTCATAGCCAACCAGAGCAACGCTAGTTGATAGCTTAAACTTTTGCCGTATCCGGTCGGCAAAACTCAGAACACATCTTCCTTCTGTGCCTAACTCCAAGTCTTCCAGAGTCGCGGCTAAAGCCGATTCGAAAGACCGCTGTTCGCCAGCAGCAGCAGCCATCTTCTTTGTTTTAATGTAGCAGGGAATTCACGCGGAACCGTCGCAACTCTGCCTTCATTATATTAAGCCCGCCCACCGACTCTATACACGATGTGATTGGCCTGAACAGAATTTGGTTTTTCCAGCTCACAAGCCAACGGAGAGTTGCTGGACCCTGGACCCTGGCTACAAATTACATTTGCTGCCGCTAGGGTGCGTCTAGATTTCTAGGCTAGCCCCAAAGGGCACTTCATCATGTTTTCTCTACTGGAAGGGCACACTAAAGGGAACTTTATCATGCTATATCAACTGTTGAGGCAATTTTGTAATCCCTCTCCAACAATGAGGAATGATACAAAAATCTCTTACAGTATTGCTCAGAGCATGGTTCACAAGACAAAAGTTAGTTTGTAATATGCACACCGATGGAAAGCTGCTTTCTCTCTCTCTTTATACCCTGGATTGGTTCTCCCCCCTCTGGTCGGGATTGGGTCTCTTACTTTTGCTCTCAAGTTAAAGGGCTCATCTGCCAGAGGTGTTATCTTATGTTGACATCCAGGGCAACAATGCCTTAGTTTATGCAATCAGGGCCACGATGCATTCAAGCAAACATTGTAAAGGATTAAGCATTACCAAACACAAGGGACGTTTCGATGATTATATGTGTATCAAATGTAATTTCATTCAAAGGTTACATTGTGCAGAATTCAGCATGATAAAACACAATTTCCCTTACTCTACCACAGGCATCCAAGAGAGTATTTCACATTTCCTACACTGGAAGGGCACCCTTGAAGGCACTTCATCACGTTTTAGAAGGCATTTTGTGTACTTTTTTTCCACTGTAAATGCTAGAGGGCACTTCATATTTTCCACGCTGGAATGGCACCCTACCATAGAGGCATCCAAGCAGGCACTTTTGCAGCGTTCACCCCACACAGTGACATAGGACTGTCTCCAGATGAGACAAAGGTTAGGGAAGCGGCTATGTGCTGCTCTTTATCACATGTGGAAACCGAAACTACCAGTTTGAAACTTCAGGCATAAATCTCACAGTTGTGTGGCTTATGGTTCATTATAGTTCATAAGTCATTATGTACTTATACCCCTTTACACTAAAATAAAGCATTATATACTGGTCTTGACCACTTGAGATCAAATTCAAGACTCTGCTGTAGATAAATGAAACTTGCTATAGTGCATTAATTACCACCAACATCCAGTTTGCTGTTTAATTATGCAGTTGTTATCTATATAGGTAAGCTGTGGGTGAATCATTATGGAAAAAGTAAAACATTACAAGATAATTTTGATTCTGAAATCATATATTTATTTAACATTTTAGGTTCAGTACAAAGAAAGTTAAATCCACGTAACTAATGTACAATTATGGCAATAGTAGAACCACCTTCAATTATTTCATGTTATAAGGAAAGAATAGGAAGTCTCTACACAACTCCAACCCAAAGGGTCCTGAGAAAAGTATCAGGTTTTAAGTCAGGTCAGGATGTTTGGTTGCATAAAGCTTCAAGTTCATGTTAAGTTATTTTCAAATGTAATTTATTAAAAGGGGTGATAGAATGCAAAACTGATTTTACCACAGATTTTTTGACAGTTTAGTGGGTAACTAGGACATACTAATGGCGCTTTTCCATTACATGGTACCTACTCGCCTCGCCTCGACTCCACTCGCCTTTTTTGGTTTTCCATTACGAAAAAAAGTACCTGGTACCTGCTAACAGGTACTTTTTTTAGTAGCTGCTCAGTCAAGGTTCCAAGCGAGCTGAGGCGAGCCGAGAAGGTGACGTGAAACCCTGCAGGCTGCTGATTGGTCGGAAAGAAGCGTCACTGAGCACTGCATTGCTAGCGAGAGACGGCATTTTTAAATAGTTTAGCCAGCTGTGTTTTTTTTCTGCCGGAGGCTCCACGCAGAGCTTTCTCCGTAGCATACAAGTGGACTGATGGTTATACTGGTGCGCTGGTGTGTGCATGTGTGATGTGTGTGTGTCGAGTCGCCGTATGTGTGTGTGTGGGGAGCTAGTGAGCGAGGGAGAAGTGAGAGAGTGACGGCGATATCTGTGAGAGAAACAAAGCGAGTAGCGACTCTAGAGTCATATATATGTGACCACGGTGGGAAATCTGGAGCAGTAAACGTTAACTATCTCTTTGATATCATGTTGTTTACGGAGACGGAGAACCAGGAAATGCGTCGGGGATATGTCAATGGGAAAGCAAGCTACTAAGCCACGCCCACGGCAGTCGCTATGACGACCAGCCACGCTGAGGCGATACTAGAATCTGCGAGTCTCTATCTTTGTCACGCCCAAACATTTACATAAGCTACACCACTGATCTGAGGTCGCGCAGATCTCAGAAATTGTATACATTGTTCTTCTGTTATTTTACCATTAAATTCACTTCTGAGACTTTTTTTTAATCGAGAAATCAACTATATAAAGCTCAAATATGGGCCGTTTTACGAAAATGTATAACTTTGCAGTGTCTGAAATATGAGACCTGCTGTTTAGTCTCCAATGTGTTTCTATGTGGTTCGCTCAGCGCGCAGCTCATCTAAATATTCATGAGCATACCATATTTGGAAGAAAAGCTCTTGTTCCAAATAGAGCCATATTCACAGGGTAGTTAAGGGCCTAATAAAATAGCATTCAGGCGATTTTCAGCCCAACCAATGTTACATACCCCATTAGGAGACCTTAAGGAACAGTGTAAAATACCCTATATAGTCATTCTATCACCCCTTTAAGAAATGTCTGCTTTTCTTTGACTGTGCTAAACATATGCATCGATGCGTGTCATGTGCTGCAAGATAGATCGGCAATGCTCAATGGGTTAACGTAATGTTAACCACCAAAAATGGATGAAATAAAGCACAAAATTTGGGTTACCAACGTTTTTTTAAAAGCTGGGTTCGGGTCTTAAAATGAACAATTAAACATTTTGGGAAGAAAAAAAACATTTGATTTCTTGTCGAGAGTAAGATTAGACAGTTTCATTTCTGCACAGAAAATAGAAAGCTACAATCAACATTTAATATCGGTCACACTCGGTTATAGTGCATGAGGGTGCATCTGATAGCCCTCAAATGGCCTCCTCGAGTCCTCCACTTGCCTCCCTTCCTTAGTCCCTCCCACGAGGAGGCACGGGAGAGACGCGAGGAAATCATGGGAGGAAAGAAGCAACGAGCAAATGTGTTTTAGAGTGATGAGACGTCCTTTCCTCTGAAGAGTCACATGAATTCGTCAGCTGTCTGGGCAGAGTTAGCAAGTCCTTCAGCTGCACGGCTTCCGGGAAGGCTGCTCTCGTGTATCCTCGCCTATAGCTCCTCGGTGATACCTCCTTGATGCTCGCTCCTCGGTCCTCGGGGCAGAAATAAGAGCTTTGAGACGGCCTTCACCGAGGAGGGTCAGAACAACTTCCGGTTCAGCCGAAGACCGAGGAGCTATCAAATAAGGGTTATGAGATGCAGCCCCAATGTT
The DNA here is from genome assembly GCF_004354835.1 of Perca flavescens. Lineage (NCBI taxonomy): Eukaryota > Metazoa > Chordata > Actinopteri > Perciformes > Percidae > Perca > Perca flavescens. Next base: position 8,959,515 of record NC_041335.1, read on the forward strand.
ACTGATTCGCAGTCATTTCTGAATCAGTTCTTGGCAGACCTTCTCCCTTCCCAATCCTGAAAGACTGGAATGCATCTCGAAAATTTTGTGAACCAAAACAGTACAGCAGTGGATCCAGGCAGCTGTTCACGCCTGCTATAATCCAGCATACATAATACGCCGTCTCGATCTGCAGAAGAACGTGGCATTCTTGCGGGTAGTATTTTTTAACTATCACTGCCACGGTTCGTACCACGTTCAGGGGCAGGAAGCACAGCCCAAATATCACCAGACACAGGGCCATCATCCTCTGAGATTTCACCTTGACATTCAGACCTTTAGCCGTGCTGATGTTGAGGTGAGTTAAGGTGTTCGTCAGACGGCCATAGCAAACAGCTGACAGAAGAAAAGGGAGTAGAAACCCAAAGATAACCAGGATGAAGTTAATGACAAAGTAGGTGTCTGATAGGTTCCTCTGATGGATGGTGAGGCATTGACTGTTACTGCCCTCTTTACTAGGAGGGAGCAATAAAGCGTAGATCAGAGCCTGAATCAGTAGCAGAGACCAAATTCCTGCACACAGATTCCTGACAAACTTCTTCCGTTTCATGCAGGAGCTTCTGTTGTAGCGTACCACGGCTGTGTACCGATGTATGCTGATGAGAGTGAGGAATATGGTGCTGCCGTAGAAATGCGAACTAAGCAGGGCAATCTTGACTTGGCACAGGAACCGACCAAAGGGCCAATCATTGCCCGTGGCAAAGTACACCGCCATCATGGGAGTGACTGGGGTGGCGATGGCGTCGCTCAGGGCCAAGTGGAACTGCAGTGTGGTTCCACAGGTCCAGCGGGGCAACCGGCAGGAGAAGACCCAGAGGCTGAAGGTGTTCAGGAGGAATCCCAGGAAGAAGACCAGGCACAGGAGGACAGCGATGGACACATGCTGGCTCTCCCCCAGACAAGATCTAGAGTCATTGCTGCTGTTCCCAAGCTGTGAGGAAACCGCCAGAGGCTCCATCTTCTCAAAGATCTTCTTGGTTCTTACACCTGCGGGAAAAGAAAAACAGACTTGCTCACGTCAATACCATATACTACAAACGTAACTTTTCATATTAAATCAAAGAACAGAAAGCTGGTTAACTTTGATTTACAAAATAAAATAATACTGTAAGATAGACTTTATTGTCCCAGTGGGAAATTTGCATTGGAAACCACAATGACTGCAGTAGAAAATCACAGCAAAAAACAACAGTAAAAAAGACAACAAATACATTCATAAAAATATTATAATATGGCACACATATTATAATATATAACAGTGATCAACGACAAGAAGCTACGGCATACACATATTTCAGGTGGTGTTGAGGGCAACACGAGTTGGATCACAAAATGATTTTTGGTCTGATTATGGTTTGCTGAAAAATAGCCTGAAGACTGGAATGTTGACGATCTTCATGGCGGGCTGTATAAATTGGGTAATCTGGGCCTTTGACTGTACTCTCATTTTACCAAACCATGCAGAGATACCATAGCGCATAATGCACTCCACTACTGCATTATAGAAACAAGCTGCACCTCTCGATTCACACCAAAGGTTCTGAGCCTTCTCAGGAAGTGCAGGAAAAAAAAACAATGTTACGGCCCAGGAGAGAGGGGTAATATTCTGAGAAAAAACTTTCTAAGATTAATGCCGGGCTCTCAAGTTTTGAACAGAGTTCAGAGTGAGATTTTGGTGGCAGGGGTTTGGGTGGGGAACGGGTCCTGATCTGATATAAATGACATAAATTCGTACAAATAAAATAATGTTTATTTAATTCAGTATTTCTTTGTGTGTTTGTGTGTGTGTGTGTGTGTGTGTGTGTGTGTGTGTGTGTGTGTGTGTGTGTGTGTGTGTGCAATAATTAATACTATGCATTGTCTGGATAAAATATAATGAAATAGCCTAGGCCAAAGGTTTTCACAATGGGGGCCAGGAGGTTGTGCGATAAAAATAAAAGGAAAGAATAGACTAAAAATATTCCAAATTATTATGGGTATTGTTATAAAAGTATTATGGGTAGGCCTATTATAAAATGGGTATTTTTATAAAAAATATAAAACTGTCAGAGTAGCCCTGCAGCCGATTCAACATGTAGCTATAATAATAATAATAATAATAATATATTAATGGGTGCAAAAGCTACCCAGTGTTTCCTCTATGTTGATTTCTGCGCCGCCACACTATCAGAAATAGGGCAGACGCACAACAGGGTTTCCGCTATGTACATGTAGTATATAAAGTCATAATTACACGACTCTACAGAGCCATGTGCTCTATATTATGTCTATGGTGTGCTCTACTGAACTCAAGCGAACTGTCATCCGCTCTCTCTCCCCTCAACTGAACAGTGACAGGACGTCATCACTTGCGAAGTCATGGCAACCAAATAGACAACAGAGCGAGTAAACTTGTCACTCAATCTTAGGCAAAGTCACAAACAGCGACTAAGCCGCAACTGGAAATCCACACTCACTCAGCTGGTGCGTGGCAGGGCCTTCTGAAATCTCTGGGGAACTCACTTGATTCCTCTACCTGTTCCACTGTTTAAAAAATAGCGGCGCAACTTGGTGGGCGTCATCCTGTTATTTTCTCTGCGTGAGAAATACAAGGTGTGGCGTGTGAGCGTGTGAACGGGTTGAAATGTGTGTGTTTCACGCCCAATGCGTGAGACTTGAGAGGTATGTTAATGTTGTAAATTTACGGAAAAAGTACTCAGATATTCTATGAGATTAAAGTGGTACATTTGGAATTGGAATTAATTACTTCTCTGCAAAGTCATCCAGTGGGCCTGATTGGACCCTTTGGCGGGCCGGTTCTGGCCCACGGGCCGTATGTTTGACACTCCTGATGTAGAGAGTGAACAGCATAGGTGAGCTCACACACTCCTGAGGTGCTCCGGTGTTGATGGTCACATGCTCAGACATTGATCTGTTCACTCTGACATGCTGGGTGCAGTAGGTAAGGAATGAATGAACACTTAAAGGGTGAGTCCATTTAAAAAAAAAAAAAAAGGTTTCCTTAGCCCTTCTAAAAACATTTTCCCAAGTAACCTGATGTTGCTTCAGTATGTTGCTCCAGTGTAGCACAGTACGAGAATTTGCGTTTCCTAGGATGGTGAAGGCATGTCCGGCCTGTCCTGCCTCTGATGGGCTAGTCTCGCATTGCCAGACCTTCCTCCACAGCACTGCAGAGGAGGGTCTGACTAGCAGTGGCGCAAAAAGTGGGTATGCGCTATATGCGGCGCATAGGAGCGCAGCACCATGGGGGCGCCAAAGCGATGGTTAAAAAAATTGTTTAAATGTTGCTGATATCTACATTTAGAGTTTTGTTAAACCCTATGGTTCCTACGCAATACATATCTCAATTTTATTAAGGTAAAATAACAACTGGTAAATATAAGGTAGCATGCACAATAAATGACAAGAAGATGGAAAACATAACTTATGCAATAACTCGAAATGATGGAATCATTATTGGATTTAGTTTTATCATTAGCTGTTCATGTCTAGCCTCGTGAGACCGTCCTGATCTCGCGAGCTCCAGTTTTCCACTCGCAGATCAGTCTGGCATCTTGAGGTAGAGAAAATTTGGAGCCGTTCAGCTAACCAGTATTTTCAGACAGCGGTCCAGGAACCTGAAATGGTGTCTTTTATTCCTAAATTCTTGTTACACAAACGGCAAATATCCTTTACCGACATGTTGCTTGCTTGCTGAGCTAACAAGCTATGCTTTGCCTGCAGCAGCAGGGGCGGGCTTGTGGTTGTATTTTCATACGCTTCGTGGATCTGATTGGTTGATTTGGCCCGTCTATCACCAAGATAGGTGATAGACAGATGGTTCATCCAATCAGCTAACCTGTATTTCCGCCCCTTCCCAAAAGTTCTCCAACGGAAAGTTCCCAGATGGATATGCCGAGCAAATGCGAAGCAATCCATCTGGCGGAGTCAGGTTTGTTCATGTCAGCTGTGCTGTCAGACATACTGGCTATAGTTTCATATGTTGAGTGACATGGAAGCTGTAATTACAGTGTCACATCTCTCTCTCTCTCTAAGTAGCTCTCCATATTTATACTTTTTAAAATCCAAAAAGTGAATGTAATTTCAACAACAGCACAACCTTACTGCATAATAGTTGTCTTATCAGATGCCATCACTAGGATAAGAAGCAATAATTATTTTATAGGCACAGTGATTAAATGACAACAGCTTGTCTGACACTGAACTGAGCTCAGACTTGCACAAATAATGTACTTTAAATAATGGGAAATTTACAATGTAAATCCATATAACTCATTTAGAAAAGAAATGCTCTAAATTAATTCTAATATACAGTGTAAATAATCATGGAACAATTAAGGAAATTAACAATCAAGGAAAAAAAACAATTTTGACAAGGATAGTGTTAGTCACTTTAACATGTTAATAAACTCTTGTGTTGTTCTTTCTGCTCTTCCTCAGTCAGGGTTTGTTACTCTGTTACGGGACTGTGAGGATGCGAATCTGCTCAGATGCTTGGCAACAGACACCGCTTTCTCTGGTTTTTCCACACCTTTGTGCTGGGCCAGCGTGATAACAGTCTCCGTTTTCAGCTCCTGCAATGTTGCCCGGATGGATGTCGACTTGCACCTATTGATCACCCCTGCCACTATGTTCTTCCTGAAGGTATAATCCTTGTCCACCTTCAGTGGGGTCACCACATACTGTTGAGCAGACTTGGAGTATTGGTGTTTATGTTGCTCCTCACCTTCTTTTGTTTTAGCTGTCTTCCGGTCCACATTACTGTTGTGATCCATAGCAGCAACCTGCAGACGTGCCTCTGAATGGACTGCACTCATTTCCAGTGACAAATACAGCAGCAGGTACAGACACATTGCATTCCATAATTCCTCTAACTAAAGGCTGAGAATGCCACATAAAATCATGGCCATCAATGCATTCTATTCTGTCCTAGCAGTTGTGTCCTAACAATGCTTAGGCAGATAGCGAACAAGGAAAATGAATGAAGCTGGTTTGACGTCTTCGTAAGTTGGAGATTTATTGAAGAGTTCACTCCAAGCGGTTTTCTTTTTTGTAAAACTAAGGAATACAAACAAAAATATAATTACTAAATAGCCAAATATTCCTTTCCCATTTTCATTCACGCACATATTAGCCTGTGCGTACACACGCAGCTAGCGCTAGCATAAATTACACACGGAAAGAGAATGAGCTACGTTAACGCTTAATAACTATTATATTATCACATAAGTGTTAATTATGATATCTGCATACAACAACCAAAAGAACACTTACGGACGTGCTACTCCAAGGATCCGACATGTATAGAACAGCCGTACAGCAGTATTTCACCATGACACGTGTGGGAACTAAACTCATCCACTAGTTAACAACAGTAACGTCACAAAATGCACTACCCATTTCCGCCACTAGACAACGCTCTCGCACCAACAATGATGCACAACAGCCTAACAAAACAGGCTCAGAATACTTAAATTCACATTTACATTTCTCGACCAGAACACTCCCCGCCTGGCGTAATGACTATTATGCCACTATATTATTATTTCCAATTTCCCCATTAACTATTAGCGTTGGGTAGAAGCACAACTAACTCGTTAATAGGTCTTAAGTACTCTTTTACTGTTCTTTGCTTGACAGTCTTCACCATGACCTTACGAACTCCGTTGTCACTGCTTGGTATGGTCTTCGTGATGAGCCCAACCGGCCATTCGTTGCGTTTCACCTGACAGTCTTTAAGCAGGACGACGTCACCTTCCTGAAGATTCGGTCTGACCTCCGTCCACTTCCTCCTAGGCTGCAGCGTGGCCAAGTACTTCTGCCTCCATCTTTTCCAGAAGCAGTCTGCTAGGCTCTGGACCTGACTGGCTTTTGTGTAGGTGGTCAATCTTAAAATCTCCTGGTGGAGCAGGTGCAACACTGGCTTTTTGAGTCAACAGCATTGCTGGTGAGAGAACTTGAGGCATTTCTGCATCTGATGAGACGGGGGTCAAAGGTCGAGAGTTCATGATGGCCATGACTTCAGCCATTAGTGTAGTCAGAACCTCACGTGTGAGTCTTGTAGCTCTCTCTTTCAACAGGAGACCATCAAGGATACGGCGTGCGACCCCAACCATCCTTCCCCATGCTCCTCCCATGTGCGATGAGTGTGTGGTGCATTAAATGACCAGGTGCAGCCTCGATCTAGCATGAAGTTCAATTTTTATTCAATGATTATTTCTCATTTTGACTATTGCTTGACTACCTGGTCTCTTGCTTCCCCCACAACACTTGCAACTATGGAAAGTCTCTATAAAAAGGCATTAAAAACACTTGATAAAAAATCCTTCCACTATTGTCGTGTTATAAAAAAACATAGACTGTTGGATTTTCGAAATATGATCAATTAGAAAATGGCCTGTTTGATATCCAAGGTTCTACACTCCCTCACTCCTCCACCATTAAAGGATTTTATTAAATCTAAAGAAACTTCGCAGAGGACCACTCGAGCCTCTACTAGAGGAGACCTCATAATACCCCACAGGCGTACCACCTTTGGTCAGACGGTTCTGTCTGTCCGAGGTGGGAACCTGTGGAATAGTCTTCCTCTAACATTGAGAGAATGCCCTACATATAGCTCATTTGAAGCTCAGTTGAAAAAATGGCTATGGGAAAACCAAAGCTGTACACATTAGTGGGTATGTTGTTTCCTTTTCTGAATTTCTTCACTTTGTAATGTGTATATGGGTTTTTGAAGTTGAATGAATTTTTAAGTCTTATGTGAATATTGTATATACGTAGGGCTTTTGTTAATTTATTGATAAACAATGTACTTACTGTAGTAAATTGTAATGTAAAATGTATTATTTATTATGCAATGTTTTACACGATGTACTTACTGTAGTAAATTGTAATGTAAATTTTATTATGCAATGTTTTATGACTTGAATGATCTTAGCCCGTGGGACTACGGATGGAAATTAGCCCTTGGCTACAATCCGGCATGTTTACATGCATGTATTCCATGTTTGTTTATTAACATGCACTGTCCCAATCAAATAAATATATATAAAAAAAAAAAAAAAGTTTTTTATCTCTGTGTCCTCTGTGTTGATTTGCAGTTCTCCATAGGCGCCGATGAAGTTTATCCCTCTGTCGGAACGCAGATGTTGAACTGGCCCTCTGATAGGCAAGAAGCGGCGCAAGTTATTTATGAAACTTGAAGCCGACATAGCCTCTATCACCTCCAGGTGAACTGCTCGGGTGCTTAAACGGCTGAATACGACAGCCCATCTTTTGTTTTCAACACTGCTCCCTCTTGTTCGACGTGCCACAATACTCCATGGGCCAAACACATCTAGACCCGGTGTGTGTGAATGGAGGATCTACAGACAACCTGTCTGCAGGAAGATCTGACATTTTCTGATTTTCCAGTCTCCCTCTCAGCTTTCTGCACATGACACATCTGTGAATGACACTGCATATGAGCTTTTTGGCACCGACAACCCACAGTCCGCAGTGAAATGGCGTCCTTGGTGGGCTACTTGGCTGTGATAATGTTGAACGAGCAGAGTAGCTACGCGATGATTGGGTGGTATAATTAAAGGATGCTTTTCTTGGTCAGAGAGGTCTGCTTTGCGCACACGCCCACCAACCCTCAGCAGTCCTTTGTTGTCAATAAAGGGGTCAAGTTGTTTGAGTGAGCTGTGTTGTGACACTTTCCCATCTTCTGTTAGGCTCTTGAACTCGTCTTTGTACACATCTTGTTGCACAGCTTTAATAACTGTAGATTTTGCTTGTGTGTGCTCTGATATGCAAGGCCTTGTGCAGTAATGCCATTTTCCACAGGTTTCTGTGTGTGAGGATTGAGAGAATGACTTTGCGACATGGGTAAGTATAACAACAGCTTTCACAAGAGATTTCCAGCTTGAAAAACGCTGGAATCTGTCTGAGCCCAGACTGTGCTTTGCAATTGAGGTTGCCAATGTAGTTACCTGAGATCGGATCTCAATGTCTAGGTCCTATCTTGCGATATGCAGGTGTTCAAGGTCAGTAAGAGATGTAGTCCATGTTTCCCATTGTGCCCTTTTGTCTGCTGGGAGAGGTGTGTCCCATTCTTGCTGCACTGATGTGAATTCTCTCACTAGGGCCTTTCCATGCATAGTGATGGGGGAAACAAACCCCAAGGGGTCGTACAGACTATTGACAGTGGCCAGTGCTCCTCTTCGTGTGAATGGTTTGACCTCTCTTGACACCTTGAATATGAAACAATCGTTTTTAAGGTTCCAGCTTACACCAAGACTGCGCTGGAGAGGCAGCGGATCAGCGTTCAAATCCAGGTCTTTGAGGTCCTTTGCTCTGTCCTGTTCGGAAACGCAGCAAGACACCTATTAATGTGTTGTTGAGGTCGGGCCCCATCAGCAGAACGTCATTGATTGAGATGTTACTATACTGGGCACTCGAGTCAAACACCACTCTTATTTTGTCGGGCTTTTGGGGGTGGTAGACGCCAAATATTGGCAAATACCAACATTCCTCACCTGGTTTCAGAGGTGGAGCGGGTTCTGCTTGGTGATTTTCGATGACCTTTTGCATGAAGTCAAAGAAATGTTCTTTCATTCCTGGTTTCTTTTGAAAGGTGCGCTGTAACGAGAATAGCCTTTGTTTCGCTGGCTCTTTGTTATCAGGAAGCCGGATTCGTGGTGAGCGGAAAGGCAATGGCGCCACCCAGTGGTTGTCTTCAGCGAGATACACTTCTTTTTTCATTAAATCCAAGAAGATTTTATCCTCAATTGACAGGGCTGTGTTTTCATCGTCTGCCATCCTTAAGAAAACACTGTCTCCGATACAGCTTGTGTCAGCGTTGGAGCCCTTTGAGGGTCTTGAGTAACGCGGCACGTCTGGGAAGTACTGGAGAGATTGAGAACTTGCTTGCTCTTTGACATGGATGCTTTTGGGGCATGGTGTGAAGTATGAGGCTCTGCCATTTGGGAGTATGTTTGTTTTGTAGACATTAACATCAGTAGGCTGGTGAGCTCCATCCAGGCAGATCTCTCCTACAATGACCCAGCCCAAATCTAAGCGTTGTGCGTATGGAGTGTTGTTGGGGCCATTATATTGCTCACGTACCTTGTGCACACTTAAGACGTCTCTCCCCAGGAATAGAAGGATCTGAGCGCTGGCATCAGGAGGTGGGATCTTGCCAACCACTGGAGCAAGGTGAGGAAAGAGCTGTGTTATCTCTGGTGTCGGGATTTCCTCTTCGTCATCAGGCATTGTGTTACATTCTACGAGGGTAGGGAGCATCACTGTGGTTTCTCCATCGAGTGACTCTACAGTGAAGTTACTTGCTTTTCTCCCCGCCGTGCCAACTGTGCCAGAGCATGTCCTCAGAGTGTAAGATGAGGAGTTACTTTCAATGCCAAACAGATCAAAGAACTGTGACTTAGCCAATGATCTGTTACTCTGTTCGTCCAGCACTGCATAGACACGTCTCATCTTTTCACGCTGGTTTGAGGGGTAAACTTTCCCCAGACAGATTTTAGAGCATGATCTGGGCTGACGAGAGTTACTACATACCTCGGTGCATTTTGAGGTGACATTAAAGGGCTTGTCATTCTTCTCTGCTCTGTTTTGCTCTGGTTCACATTTGGTCTCTTCAGCTGACCAGGGGTGGAGTGCGGAGATATGTTTATCACTGTCACATTCTCTGCATTTTGCAGACAATTTGCAGTCCTTTGCAAGGTGTCTAGTAGAAGCACAGCATCGATAACAGATGAAGTTCTCTTTTAGAAATGCTTTCCTGTCGTCTAGATGCTTGTTCCTAAAGGTCCGACACTTAAAAAGGGGGTGGGGCTTGTTATGGATGGGGCAATGTTTATCTGGCTCGTCCGTTTTCCTTTCAGACTGGTTGTTCAGGCAGTTTTTTTGACAAAGACAGACGGCTTGTTGTTGAATTTAGCTGTTCTGTCTGGCCTCTGGCTGTTTGAATAGTTGGATGATGAGAATGCAAAACTTGGGTTGTTTCTGGTTTTTGCTTGGTTGCAAATAAACTGTACAAAAAAGCTGAAGGGTGGAAAAGCTACCTTGTAATCTTCTTTGTACCTGGAGCCTTGTGTCACCCATCTTTCCTGCAGGTTGAAGGGGGAGTTTTTCAACTATTGGGTTAACACCCCGTGCGGTGTCGAGATATGCAAGCCCAGGTGTAAGACCACTCCACTTAGCAGATTCACCAATTCAAGTAGCAGATCGCCAAGCTCTCTTAACTGACGAGGATCTTTGTTGGTGAAGCGTGGAAAATCTTCCAGCCTTTTCAGCAGAGAATGTTCAATGACCTCAGGGCACCCGTAGCACTCCTCTAGTCGCTGCCATATTATTTTGCCCGCTTTTGCAGGGCTGGTTACATGCACTGACCCGATTCGTTTAGCCTGGGTGGATGACTCTGGGCCGAGCCATTTGACGAGAAAGTCGAGTTCCTCTCTGTGCGTCAAGTTGAGGTCACATGTGATGTTCTGGAATGAGGTTTTCCATGCCCAATCATTTTCGGGATGGTCGTCACATTGGGTCAGCCCGGAACTCACCATCTCTCTCCTTATCACATAGGTGGCGAAATCAGGCATCTGAGGTGGCATGTTGGTGTAGCCTTCTGATGAGACATGAGGAGGAGGGACTGCAGCAGGCTGCCTCTGTTTCGCACTGTTCTGCTGGCGCTCAAAGCTCATACCAGCATGCTGTGGGTAGCTGACGTGGTGATAGGCGGTTTGAGGTGACTGATGAAGAGGGGGGTTTGGCTCTATAGGTGCATGCTGTGGGTAGCTGATGTGGTGATAGGGGGTTTGAGGTGACTGATGAAGAGGGGGGTTTGGCTCTATAGGTGCATGCTGTGGGTAGCTGATGTGGTGATAGGGGGTTTGAGGTGACTGATGAAGAGGGGAGGTTTGGCTCTATAGGTGCGTGCTGTGGGTAGCTGATGTGGTGATGGGGGGTTTGAGGTGACTGATGAAGAGGGGGATTTGGCATACTGTGATTCAGGAAATGGTTGCTGAGGGTTTTGTACTGGAGTGTGGTTCTGCACTCCCTGGTGCGTTGAGCTCTCTCTTTGTCTCCAAAATCATTGCGCCTTTCCTCATCCAAGTCTGCTGCAGCTTCATAGACCTCTGCCTTTCTGAATGCTACCTTGAGCCCTGCTTCCACTTCTGCTTTATTGCGCTCTGCTTCTGCAAGTGTTCTCTGCCGCTGTTCCTCAATGCGCGCGGTCTCCCTCAACATGGCTGCTTCCCTCTCCGCATATGCACTCTTTACTTTTAGTGCTTCTGCTTTTGCCCTCGCTTTAGTTGCAGCGCTGCTAGCTGATGATGCAACAGTCTTGCATGACTAAGAGCTAACAGATTACATAGTTTCTAATGTTATGTCTGTTTTATGTTCTTCTTTCTGAGAATGCATGTTGTCGCTGAGACTCCGACACTGGCGTGGTGCACGCTGTTCTGAGATCTTCACCCGCTGTGTTAAGTCCTTTTTCCTTTTCCTTTTTTCCTCATTCATTCTGTGTTGATCCTAAGCCCAAATCCACTTTTGCAGACTGCCGGTGGCCTCACCAAACATTTGCCACAGCCTTCCCAATGACACACATGAAAGAGCTTCAACAATTCTCCTGTCGACACAATACTTTTTCCCTCTTGTGAGACATTTGTATCCTCATCCTCAACATCACTGAAACTTTGATCCTCATCACTGATGCTTTCCTCTCTAACCAACTCAAACTCATCTTCACTGCAATTATCTTGACTCTCTTCCATTAAACTTTCTACCTCAGACTCTTCACAGCCCTCACTGCTAAGTTCCAGATCTTGCTGAGATGACAGTGCCGTAGCTGGGGAGAAGCCTTCCACAGAAGTAAAATATGAATGGTCATTTTTCATTATGTAGGCCTAGTTGTTAAGTATGTCATCTGTCAAAGTGCCTGTGCAAATGTACTGCTTATTGCCTCCATCTTCTGTTTCCTGTTCAGGTGGATCGGTCTGGGTGCTGACACTGACTGTGGAGAGGATGTGGGCACTGCCTATCTCCTGCTCTATCTCCTTACAGATGTCGGCTTCTGGGAAATTGCTACTGGCCACCAGACCAGACCCATGCATGTCTGCCTAACCTGTAAACACATTTACTGTTTTTAGGTACCCAACTGATATTGACAGCCTTATCATGGAATACTTTGTACTCACATCCTGACTATTGGTTTAAAGCATATAAAAGAATCTTATACTGAAACACTATTTCTTGTTGTTTTATTCTTACAATAACCATGTAATAATAATAATTTTTGGTTCAATGTCCATACCAATTATGTGCTGTAATTGTTGGTTAAATCAGTAAAATTACTTTTATTTAATCCTTGTCCTGGACCTGGTTGATCCTGCCAGTAGCATATGCTTGTCTCAAAGATTAAGCCATGCAAGTCTAAGTACACACGGCCGGTACAGTGAAACTGCGAATGGCTCATTAAATCAGTTATGGTCTAAGTATGGTCTAAGGGCTGTGAAGAGTCTGATGTTTTATTAACATAAGAGTAAAATGTGTAACAGTAGGGATGTTTGTATATATATATATATATATATATATATATATACATATATATATATATATATATATATATATATATATATATATATATATATATATATATATATTATTTTCTCACTAGTGCCCATTATTTCTCCCCTGGTGAGAGATAGTTACTGTGTATTTTTATATATACACACTGACGATATAAACATAACTATAATATACTCTTTGACAGTATAATTAATATGCTATAACATTAGTTTAAGTCAGATGGATATTACTCATGTAGCAAGTTGCATGATTGTCCATAGATGTTACAATTAACGTTAGGTAAGAAATATTTCTTCGAGGTTTCCATCAACTGTGTTGACCTTCTCTGGCTAGTGAATCAAATTAGGACGCGAGTTGTAGGTGAATGCTTTCAGGTGTTTTTAATGGTTGTTTATTTTGAATTTCGGAGTCATTTTGGCTGTTCATCAGATAAATCATATGCTGCTATGGAAATATTTAGGCTATGGGACGTGTTTTGGGTTGGGAGGGGTAATTTAACAGGTGTTTATGAGAGCTGCTGTTTGGACTAAGAGATGCTCATGATGATCATACGTTTAATAGCTGTTGGTGAATATTGTTTATTTGATTTTGGTGTGGGCATCTTTGATGCTGACTTCTGTGGGTCGCTGATTGCCCTACCTGTCTCTTCCCTGCCTGGCTGGCGTGTTTTAGTGCCCTGTCCCTACGGCGGACTGATGCCTCTGTCTGGCTGTTGTTGGAGTATGTTGGGCGGTCAGTAGAGCACACATTATAGGCAGTGAAATTGAAGAGGTACAGATAAATAGAGTGCAATTAATTAATAATTTGGGCTTACATTGAACAATGTGTAGTATGTGTATAATTATTGTTTATAGGTAAATAAATGAATTTCCATTAATTACAATTTTTTTTATCTCTGTTGACTCGTTATAACATTGTTATTATATTATTAGTATAACACATTTAATAGGAAATAAAGGGTATAAAGGGGTAGGAGTACATAAGTTTTACTTCTTCCTACTCCTTTTTGAATGTGTAAATAGGTCTTTAAGTACAAGAAATTATGGAGTTTTATTTTTTAACTGTTCTTTTACATTACTATTTTCTTTGGATGTTGTATTGTATTTACATGTTCAAAATAAAAGCTATAAATAAAATAAAAATAAAAAGACAGAAGGAGCAACTTCAGGCTTTAGTCTGTTGGTCCGGCGAACAACTAGTTTACCAAACTCAAAGGTCTTCTCCTCAATGTAATCCTCCTCCAGAAAACGTTCACTGCAAACCCTAGAGACAGCACCCATCGGAGGGCTCTTTCTCTTCAGAGCCGTTAGCCAGCGCAGCAGTAGGCCTACAGTTTTCGGTTTCAGCGGCAGTTTATGAAAATGGACTGTTTTGTCCTTTGCTTTGACCCTGTAAAAATCGTTTTTACATCCAGGAGCAATACAATAGTGGCCTCCCTTTCGTATTCTTCTGTCCTGTGGCTCCTCAGTCTCCATCTTCCACTAAGCTAAGTTACCTGTATTTCACTCTCTTCCACTAACTTAACGTTAGCTCTGTCTTTCACTATCTCTGTCGTTCACTATCTCTGTCTTTCACTGTCTCTTTCACTATCTCTGTCGTTCACCATCTCTATCTTTCACGGTCTCTTTCACTATCTCTGTCGTTCACTGCCTAGAGCCAACCGTGACGTCACATGTTAGAACATTTTTTTAAGTTCAGAAACATTTTGAGTTCCCCCCTCCCTTGCCTCACAGTGGTTTGGTCCACTGCATGCTGTACGTTAGGATCTGCACTCCACTCACAGTAACATCAGGTAGTGACAGGAACGTAGTAAGCAGGCCGTTAGAGAGCCGGGAGAATCAAGTGCCATACGTTAATGAACCGACTCCCTCCTGTTTTTTTCTTTTACTTCATTCGTGCCGTTGGCATTATATATATGTCAATGGTTGGCCGCATAGACAGTATATAATGGACCAATAGACTCCGTTGCTCTGGACGGAGACCAGTGAAGGCTATTAGAAGCACTTTTCCGGTGATGGCCAGCTTTACTGCGCAGCCTCCAACTGAGAGAATGTGACGTGAGCAACGTGTCTGAAAGTTGGAAGTCTTCTGGTAGCTGTGCCAAGAGAAATCTCAATCATTCCCAATCTTACAGATACGGAGACTGTAGGTGGATGTAAGGAGATAACATGGGCACAGGCTAATTATTGATCACTAACATGCTAGTTAACATTAGTAATTAAACCTAAACATCTCATGTAAGTCGAAACTGCCTGCGAGCTTCTCCTGTACTATACGGTAATTCCTCTACTATGCGACAGTAAGTCACTTGGTTATGACACAATCGTTAGCTTATTTTTACAAAAACGTCTGCTACGGAGCCATAACGTGAGGTACAAGGTAATGGAGCCTTTTATACATTGTCGTGTTTCTTTGGAACTAAACAACGGACAAATAGAGTCTTAGAGTCTGTAAAGTTATTCGCAGTCAAGTGACGTAAAAAAAAATGGCGGTCAGCGGAATGCTAACAGGAGGTGATGGCCAGTTAGCAACAAAATGGCGCCATAGATGGCTCGAGTTCTGAAGGGAAGCTTACCCCCTTGGAAAAAGCGTACAACGGAGTCCAATGGGAGTGTCGCCACTCCGTCTTTCTCTATCACTCTGGGCTGGGTAAAGGATTCAGACAGCCAGGCTCTCATTGGCTAGCTCTTAGCCAATCAGATTCAAACAGCTTAGCTTGTTGAATATTAATGAGAACTGGCAGAAATTGAGCTGAGTCTTCATGCAGGCTTTCTATACCACGCTAGAATGGCTTGAAACAAGGTAACCAAGGCATTTTTTCCACAAAAAATGTTACAGAGTCCATGGTGGAACCTCTGTGTACACATCCTCTACAAGTCTAATTGTGGCTGTATTATTTGTGTCCCCTTCAAAAATTGTTCTTCAGAAATGTTGTTTATTGTCCCCCCCCCTACTGTTAGATCAGATTTACGCCCATGTTGCTGCCTTCAAATGGAATTTGTTAACTTGTATTTAAAACATGGGAAGTCCTGTACAGAGTCATGAACTTGCAAGAGGGGGAGTGTTTATATGGCCTAATAATAAGCTAATGGCCAAATCTCCATGAAATCTGCTGTGAATATTCTTGTTACATTCATCTTTATGCTTAGGAGTTCCCTGTAACTTCTCCTAAGCTCCACCATCAGGCCCAAAGTCTAATTCTACACAAGAAATATCAAAATCTAACGGGCCGATTGGCTTAACTTTTCCGATTATATTCATGCTCTATCGAGGATGAACCCTTTCCATTTCACACTCTGTGACCTTTGGTCTAGCAGCACCCTCAGGACCAAGATCGTTAGTAAGTTCCAGTTGTGGACTGTAATGAACAACACAGACTCTTTTACATTCTAATCTTCAGTCTGTCAAAGAGCTGTATAGTACATTCAACTCTCTGTTGACCTTTTTGTATTGTTTATGTCATATTATATTGTATAGTGTTCCTGTTATTTTTGTTATGCTGTCCACATACAGCATCTACACTCACACTAGGATTAGGTTGTTTTTTTGTGCCTTCATGTGGATTATAGTACAGCAGCGGTTCTTAACCTTTTTTGGACAAATCCCTTCCTGCCGCAGTATTGTTGAGGAACTGAGAAATTAACAGATAGAGATGCAGCACATACCGCATCTCTTCTTGTTAATTTCAGTTTCTCATACAGTATTTTAGTTTTTGACTCGTCGATTTTATTAAGCTGTTTTGTTAAGCACTTTTGTCGGATGTGCTTTTTTTAATTTATGCTCTATAAAAGATAATTATATATACAAATACAGAAGCCACACTTAAGAAAATACTTACCCTGTGAGGTTTCCGGTCATTTTCAAATATCCCTAACAGTATATGGCAACACAATTATTTAAGACCTGTAAAAACTACAGCCTTGGTTTTCTAATAAATACTGAATATAATGATCAAGAGCATAATGTTTTTTAGGTATGAAAACATATACTACACTGTACATATAGACCCTTACTTCATGATATGGCAGGTTAAATGGCATCACCTCTATGGGCATTGGTTGCTCATTTAGAAATGATCTTGGGCACTCAGATAGCTCAGTTGGTAGAGCGGGCGCCCATATCTAGAGGTTTACTCCTCGACGCAGCGGGCCAGGGGTTTGATTCCGACCTGCGGCCCTTTGCTGCATGTCATTCCCTCTCTCTCTCCCCTTTCATTTCTTCAGCTGTCCTATCAAAGGCCTAAAAATAACCCAAAAATGATCTTGAACAAAAAGAAATGATCTTACCAGTGTTGAAGTTGTCCTCAGTATGTTGAGCCCAGTATGACACACACAACACTTCCTCTTTCTCGCTATCTACATGTGTGGCTACCAGTGTGGTTCCAATTGAGTTTGACACCAGACATTTTCAGTTTTAGTCAAGTGTTTCTTATCAAGTGACTGAATCTGCACAGATGTGTTGCAACGTTGTTGTACGACACCATTTCGTATTTCTAAATGATCATTTATTTACAGGTTTGTTGCACTACTGATACAAATTACAATACCGATAGCCCAATTACATATTAAGATTCTTTATATTCTGACAATAACGCGAGACCAAAGTTTAGAAAGGTAACACCTTCCTTTGAAGAAAAACAGATGGCTGCTGAACTACACTGTCAGAGCAGAAATAGCCTATCAGGGATAAACAACTAAAGAAAAAAAATCGCCATGAAACAAACAACAATGTAAAATGTCCAGTCTTTTTGAAAATTCTCGAGCCAAACTGGTGGCTGCATTTACAGTCAGTCACTGATGTGTTTCTGCTGTGTCTCAGAGAGGCGTGCTTGGGGTGGATGCAGTGGTGGGGGCAGTCACTGGGTGCAGCCCCAGGTCCAGGGATGGAGTTTCATCTGCTGGTGGAGGGCTCTTCTTCTGTGCATCCAGCTTCTCCGTCAGCTGGGTGTACAGCTCCTTCACGGGCTCGCAGCTCTGTGGTCACAAAAGTGTCAGTACATACAATGCGATAAACACTCCAAACGCTGAGATTTTTGGCAACGGCTTCCTGTCATGCATGCGGTTGCTTTGTTTTAAATGTAATGCTTCAATTGAAATTATTAACGCGGTGGTGCTGCGGCTCCTTTAAGAGAACTCAGTGCGTGCATGTGTGTGTGTGTGTGTGTGTGTGTGTAAGTGGGCAGAAGAGAGATAGAGAAAGAGGACGTGTTGTATGCAACCGGAGTAGTGTGTGTCGTGTCCGAAATAAACCCCAGACTGAAAGCCAAGTTCATTCATTTGCTCACCAGAAACGGGATTTTATTCATTTTAAAACGTCGGAAACGAAGCGATCAGGAAAGGTTAACACATTGAACATTTTAACGGCTTATTAACGTGTGCTTGTTGCCCCGTGTGCGCTGATGCGCTCATCTGTTGACATTTCTGAATGCCTTGCTACAGTTGTTTAATAAAAGCGGGCTTTCCACATAAACAAACATCATTAGTGTCATTAGTATGAGAAAAAAAATTTGATTTTAACTGTGTCAGGCTTGGACACAAATTTCACGGCTCTGTTGGACGCGGGCCGGGCTCGGACAGAAAAATCTGGCCCGATCCGCACTCTAAGTGTGCGTATTTCGACAGAGTGACAGTGTAAGTCAAGAAATAGAGACAACAAAACGGAACGAATCAGAGAAGCGAAAGAAAAGTGTCCTCTTGTGCCTCTCTTTATTTATTTATTTTATACTGTACAACCAGTAAAGCTTGTCTTGTTCTGTAGACATGGTCGTTATTTATTTATTCATGCTGGACCAGTCCAATATGAAATAAAATTGTGTTGTAAGAATGTGTTTTGATGCGTTTTCCCGTAACTTTTGTAATTTTACACATGTTAAAATATCGCAATATTCATACTTGATATCGCAATATCACATTTTGTAATATCATGCAACCCTAGTCTATATCCACGACGTCCCACTTCCGGAATTGCTCCGTTGCCGCCGGATTTCACTCTTTCCGGCTGGATGTCCGTCACCTTCCTCTTTCTTTGTGTTGGCATTTTAAACTCCGGTGGATTTCTGAGGACTATGGTTAACTGCTCCTCAGACATCCAGGGTAAATCCAGATAGCTAGCTAGACTATCTGTCCAATCTGAGTTTTCTGGGTTAGGGTTAGGAAGGAAGGTCTGGCAAAGCGAGACTAATCCAATGTGAAACTGTTATCAAAAGTTCACCAGTTGGAACATCAGTTTAAGTGTTTTATATGTGATTTTGAAATGATTTGCTATTTCGTGATATAAATGATCAATATTGTAAAGTATCCTAAGTTATTAATATCAAGATAATGTTTTCAATCATATCGACCGGCCAAATTTGTATGTAAATAAGTTCCATCCTGTGTAGAACATGTTAAAGAGATATTTTGCTAATTTGCGAATTTATTTTTAATTCTGAGCCCACTAGATGGCACATTTGTTTAAAGAAAAAGGCTCAAGAAATGGCAATTCAGTTTCCTTTAAACCTTTGTTGAAAAAAGTGCTGTCTAATGGGCTCAGAAAATAGAGAAAATGATTTACGACGCTTCATGAGACTTCATTTGCCCATCACTACTGATCAGCAAAGGTAATATTGAAGTCACTCTCCTTTAGGGTTGGGTACCGAAACCCGGTGCTTATACGGCACCGGTGCCTTAACAACCGGTATCTACCGGACCGAATAGCAACATTTCGGTGCTACTGAAATGCCAGTGCTGCCCTCTGATGCTCCGAAATGGACAGAGGCAACAGAAGCATCGCTGCACGTGCCGCTAGTTAAAGTGGCCATATTATGCTCATTTTCAGGTTCATAATTGTAATTTGAGATTGTATCAGAATAG
This sequence comes from Perca flavescens, assembly GCF_004354835.1. Lineage (NCBI taxonomy): Eukaryota > Metazoa > Chordata > Actinopteri > Perciformes > Percidae > Perca > Perca flavescens. The sequence goes on from NC_041335.1 coordinate 8,978,993, forward strand.
GTTTCATTTTCAAAAAATACCATATTTTTGTTGTACAGCACATTGCTGCAGCTCCTCTTTTCAGCCTGTGTCAGGTCTCTGTTTTAGCTACAGAGTGAGACCTCTCAACTTCTGTAACATCTGTTTTCAGTCGCACATACGCAGTAGCTAGGTAAGGATTACATGAGCTAGCTAGCTGTTTCTCTAACTTCAGTCAGTACAAGGCAGGATTAGCCGGGAGACTTCTTCTAAACGGGGGCACACTTCCAACTTTGCATGGAATACCTACAGAACAGGGACATGTAAGTAGTTCTATACAATTTATTTTGTAGATTAGGGTGAATTTGTGTGTGTTGTAGCAGTGTTTTGCCATTCAGAACGAGCTAGCTAACGGTTAGCCCCCTCGTTTAGGCTAGTGACGTAGAAAGCCGTGCAGATTTTGAACGGCTCACCCGGACACACAAGGCAGGACACATTCAGAAACCCTTATCTCACTCAAAACAGCATGGATGTTTGTTTTTTTTCAAAGTTTGTTTGCGTGTGGAAGCACCAGAGACACAAAATAACTACCCAAATCCCATAAAAAGTTTTTTTTTTTCATAATATGGGCACTTTAACATAATACACTTGGCAGAAGGTAACGTTAGCTAGCAGCTGGATTAAACACGGTTAAAATGCTGACAGCTAACGTTAAACAGTGTGACTGTGTTTCACAGTAGAGGATTCCAACAACAGCTGCCGGTGCGTCACTTGAAACTCGCCTCGCCAGCCTCGTGGTGCATTCAAAGTTATTGTAAAATACCCTTTTTCCATCTAGTGGTTGTTTTTGTATTTATTTTGTATGTATTACATTTTTAATACATAATTTAATTTTGACCATATGGCCGACTTTTTTCAAATATATACATATTTTTAAAAAATCTTTTTAAAAGTATCGGTTCAGGCACCGCTTTAAAAGTATCGTTTTAGCAACGGTATCGGAAAAAACCCAAACGATACCCAACCCTACTCTCCCTGACTAAAAGATCTCAGCCAAGTGTGGTTTAAGACTCATATATTGATATATATGAGGTATTTTTAAATACACTGTCAATGTGGAACTATAGACCACAGAGAGCTCTTTTGGGATTCTAGCCATCACTACCACACATACTACAGTACATTTCAAAGCACGAGCTAAATGTGGAAAGGAAACCAACCTGCTTTGGAGGTTCGAGAGTTTTCATCAAGGTTTCCATGTACGATGGCAGCACTTTGTGGTGTAGATGCAGCAACATCCGGAGGGTGTGTCTGTGGACGTTCTCTTTACTGCAAAAATATATAGACAGAAACTAAATCTGTCAAGAGACATGTGAGAGAATTTTGATTCAAGAATGTTAAAAGGTCACTGGGAGCCCCGTCATGTCTATAAATCAGCCCATCCTGCCAAATGCTATATGTGTGTGTATCTGTTAACAATTGGACACACTGTCTGTCTCAGTCCACTTTGTGTTTTATGCTGGTGAAGTACTTTAATTACATTTAACTTTTATAAAGTAGACTACACTGACCATGGGCATGCAGTTATATAAAATATATATAAGGCTCTGCTAGATTCAGCCCACCTGGAAAAAGAAGTAAGAAGAAAGCCATCAAAGACAACTGAACAAAAGTCTTCGGATCCAAACTCATCAGAGAGCAGGGTGAGGTGTCCGGTCAGCAGGTGCAGGAAGATGTCACCAAAGGCCATGTCATTGTAGGTCTCCACTGTGAGGGAACAGCACAGATCCAACTCTTAATTTGACAAGTCACGTAGGTCCTACTTCAAATGGATGTCTTTCACTGGATTCTTTATACTAGTGACCCTAGTAGTATAATTCACGGCCTACTCAAGGATTCAAACTGCTAATCCATACACGGCCAGTGCCAACTGGGGGGTGGCCCCGACTAAGAACTTACATTGTCGAATTAGATTAGTCAAGTCTTGCCTATTGTTGACTGATCGACGAATCATTGATGAAATATTCAGCTGTGATAAGGTTGTGTGTTAAGTTCCTTTTGTATGAAAACATGCATACTGTGACAGACTGCACTGAAATTAAATTGAATAAACATTCTGATGAGAGCCGCTACATTGAACGGCAGCACGTTTGTTTAGGATACTTTAACTTTAACACTGACCCGCGCCCGGGAGGTGTTACAAAGCGCAGCACACAGTTCACAGACAAGATACAAATACGAATAATGGAATGTTGATATATTATTTTATATTAACTTATTGGGCGAAAACAGGTAGTTCTATGTAAAATCAGACATTAAGAACCTCTATATAGCCCAAATGGCATGATCCACGTTTCATTACACCTCTGCGAAGATTCGACTGTGATTGGCTTACAGTCAAATATGGCTCCTTCGATGGAAGCATAGAGTATTCGACTAGTCGGGGTCCCCCCTAGTGCCAATTACACATCAAATGAAATGTCAATATTTTAAATTCCTTTTTGTCAGTAACACAAACAGCAATTTAATGTGGAACATTAAAATAAAATGTAGAAAAAACAGTGTACCAAGGAACTCCCACACCAGAAAGCTTTGGTTAATAAAAAAAAAAAAGTCACTCAATTTTGTTGATCCTTCTGTTTTGTCTGTTAAGTATAAATTATCAACCCCTTCTGTGTTACATCTTCTTAGCCAACTTCACTCTAACCTATTACCACTAGTGTTACACTTATTTCTGGAATTCATTGTCAATAAACCTAATTAATATTAACTAAGTAAACCTACTTTGAGTAAAAAAAAAAGCACAAATTATGAATTAATTTGACTAACAATTAAAATCAGAGGATGTGGAGTGGATCACACACTTGTATATATATGTCAACGTTTAGTCAGTAAACTGTTTTGAAACCATTTCAATTTCTTTTCAAATGCTATAAAGTTGAATAAAACCCCCACAATTCAATGAGAGTAACGATCCGATCATTTTACTTGCAAAAAGCGTTGTATGGAACCATCCATGTTATTTTTGAGGCAATTTGGTTTTAAGTAACCTATATTTCTGATACAGAAACTTTGAAAACGGGTCAAAGTTGACAACAGGAGGGTTAAAATAAAAGTTTCAGCATTTTGGGATAGGGTTTTAGATAATACGGTTTCAGATATTCTAGGACTCATATTTTACACATTTGACTATACTCACACAGGGCAGGTAGTAACCTCTGTAAGGTGTTCTTGTTCCTCAGTTTGGCAATGTGGAGGACGTAGTAGAGACCCATTTCACAGGCCACTCTGTTCTCCTGCAGATACCTGAGGGGGAGCAACAAAGACTGTCACAATCACAACACTTAGTTCGCACTGAGGCATTTTTCACATTTCACATCAGACATTTCAGAGATGGAAAAACATCCTTAATTCAAGAAACAGTACATTACAAAGAGTGCCCTGAAATTCCAGTTTGTGGCAGTTTTTATTCCAGAGATTTTTGAAAGCTGCAAATCTCAGTGCCTTTGGGCTGTGTCAGAGTCATGCTATGATCCAGACACATAGTCTCAGCATGTTCTCATTAGTCTATATCGACAACATTTATAGTTCATTTACGGTATAGTTCCGGTGCCGCCGGAACCTCTGCCGGATGTCCCTCACTTTCTGCTGTCTTTGAGTGAACTTTAAAATTCCAGTTGCATCGAGCAACATTAACCGGAACCTCTGAGCAACATTACAGGCTGAAAATGGCAAGTTTTATGGAATATTTTGATCATGCAGGCCTGCTTGGTCCATTCGGGGAATGATTGTTAAGAATTTACAAAGAATATGTTCACGGCATTTACTCTCTAACTGGGACGTTTTGGGACCTATTGGCGGGGATTTGCTATGGACAAAATACACACGGTGAAAGAGCTAACTACGTTTAACCATGTATCCAGCTAATTGATATACAGTAGCTCTCATTACTGTGGGGACAGACCTTCCTCCGCAGCGTTGTGGAGATGTGTTTGGCAATGCAAGACTATGTTCTCATTAAAGCTGGGAAGTTAGTAACACACAACCTTTTGCATGTAACACCAACATATTAAGAACAATGTACCTTATACAGTATGAGATAAGATGGTTGATCTCCTTTGCGTTAATGGCAAAAATAACCCAGAGGTTAAAGATAAGGAACATTACATAGCTTCAAGTAACAACTATTTCAAGTTTCAATTAACCATATCAGTCTTGATAAAAACCTAACCCATCAATCCTTGCAAAATACTAGCATTCTGCTGACTGTTGAAGTAAGGCTTATGCATGCCATGAACTGAACCAAACTATCTCGCTGTCAAGAAACACTTAACAGTTCAACTCCGGCAGCACAGTTGCCCAGTGGAATCCAACCCGTGCTCTCCCTCTGCAGTATGTCGCGACATGGTGTCCCTCAAAGCGAACGGTGCTAATTAAGGAAACCCCCAACGATTGGCAATTACCGTGAAGCACCAAAATTTGGCACTGTTTACGGGATGGACCGACATTATTCGGTTGGTGCATTTTTCATTACCCAATCCTAATCACAAATAAACTACTGTAATGAATACATGCATTATAGCTAATACAAGCATCACTGTTTCTGCTGCAAACTTTAGAGAAGATAACTGCAGAGAGAGAGTAAATACAAAACATTGAAAAAGCCTTTTGCATCAGGACCTGGTGGACATTTTATTTTTTACACTTTTGTTTCATCTTAATGAAACTAATAAAAGCCTTTCCTGTTGACAATGTTGTTATTTCTCCTGATGATGTGGCACGAGTGGCTGACATGAGACTGAGACATCAAGGTTAAAGTGATGATTCGGAGTAATTTCACCCTAGGATCCTTTGCACCATGACCTCGAGCCAAGCACCCCCCCAGAAGCTTTTTTTCACCTGGGTCTAACATTAGGAGAGTTAGCGTAGAGTAGCGTTATCAGCTAAATAGCTTAGCGCAGGGGCTAATGGACCCACGTTTGTATCTCGTAAATGACCCCACTAATAATGCCCGAAATGATACCAAACTTCTACACTGGTAGAAATAGGTTATGCACTCATAAAACGATGGATTGGAAAGTTTGTAAGTAAACCAGGAGTTTATGAACACTTGCCTGCTCTCTTCTGCTCTCTGCTGCTGCTGCTGCTACCTGCAGTTAGACGAGTGCTTAGGGCTGTCTACAAATTACTACACCGAAAAGAGATACAACAAAAATATTTATTAATTTAATGATTAAATAAGGTAATGTCTCCAAACTTACCTAAATTATTACTTGTCTCCTGCTAGTTATACTACAGCACTTACTTAAAAAAAAAAAAAGTTAAATTAAAAAATATTTTTGTTGCATCTCTTTTCGGTGTTGTAATTTGTAGACGTCCCTAAGCTAGGGTCTCACAGCAGCAACAACAACAGCAGAGAGCAGAAGCCAGCAGGCAAGTGTTATTTACATAAACTTCTGGTGTACTTACAAACTTTACAATCCATCGTTTTATGAGTGCATAACCTATATGTACTAGTGTAGAAGTTTGGTATAATTTCGGGCATTATTAGTAGGGTAACTTATGAGATACAAATGTGGATCCATTAGCCCCTGCGCTAAGCTATTCAGCTGATAACGCTACTCTACGCTTACTCTCCCAATGTTCGACCCAGGTGAAAAAAGCTTCTGGGTGAGTGTTTGGCTCGAGGTCATGGTGCAAAGGACCCTAATTACTCCGAACCATCACTTTGAGCCTGTTGTTAACCTGCTAGTCTCGCATTGCCAGACCTTCCTCCACAGCGCTGAGGAGGAGGGTCTGGCTAGTCCACACAACATTCCGCGATGGGAGAAAAACATGCTCTGGTTTATTGGCATTTCTTTAAACCAATCACAATCGTCTTGGGCGGAGCTAAGTGCCGGACGGAGCCCCAGGGCCTCTGCAAAAATAGCCTCGGGAAGGAACTTGTTTTGGAGTTTAAAATTCCAACACAAATAAAAGGGGAATGTAACGGATATCCGGCCGTAAAAAGGGACATCCGGCGGAATTTCCGGTGACAACGGACCAATCCTGGAAGTGGAACGTCGTGGACTATGACCTTGCTAACCCCCTCTTTTCTCCTCCTGACGCAAGCCCTAGCAAAGGAAACTCTGAAACGCTATGAAGTCATGATATATTACGTCACCCTCTGTCCTCCTGCCGCGCTTTACCTGTTGAAGGCATCTGGCAGGGTGGTGGGGTATGACAACGAACTCTTCTCTTCACTGGGAAGCTTCTGTTCTACATTTAAGGTGTGATCGTCAACAACCACTGACATCATGGCAGGCAGGAAGCGGGTCACCACTTCCAGATCCTGAGAGTAGGCACACAGGAAAGACAAATTGACATCAACATCTTACAGTCAAAACAAAAGATACAAAAAGAGTTTTCTTTCGCAGTGACTTGATGTGATTCTATGAGCCGATGCACAGATACACCCGAGGCGTATCCTGTACGTACCAAACGAGGCTCTTTGAAAACCTGGCTGTCAATCATGTCCCACGCCCCTTGACCAAGTGACAGCATCCTCAGCAGCAGCATCAAGTCTGGACTGTCCTGTTCACAAACACAGATACAACAACTTGAAACTTAATAATAATATACAGTTCAAAACTAGATTTAAGAAAACAATACTTGACCAATACAGAAAGGAGGAGACCTTAATATATAGGAATTGTGTAAGTGTATTGTTGTATGACCTACAATTTTCTATGCTGTATTATAATAATAATAATAATAATAATAATAATATATTATTATACGATACTGTTAAGTAGTGGTAGGACTATATAAGCATTATACTTCTGCGTGCTCCTTCTTGAACCTGTTCTTTTTTTGTTCTTTGGTAAAAATCCGATTGATTCGTCAAAAACCTTCTGTTGATACAACGGGGTGTGTGTGTGTGTGTGTGTGTGTGTGTGTGTGTGTGTGTGTGTGTGTGAAGGGACTTTATAGTGAAAACACATTTAATTGTGCTGGAGAATCACATATTGGAATGGCCTTGGTGTTATACCAATAATAATAAAGTCTTTTATGGGGTTTTTCCATTACATGGTATCTGCTCTACTTGCCTTTTTTGGTTTTCCATTATGAAAAAACGTGCCTCGTACCTGCCCACAGGTACTTTTTTTAGTATCACCTCAGTCGAGGTTCCAAGTGAGCTGAGCCGATACCAAAAGGTGACGTGAAAACCTGCAGACTACTGATTGGTCAGAGAGAATTGTCACTAATTACTGCGTCATCATTGCTAGCGACAGACGGGGGTGTCCTTAACACACCCGCCATTTTTAAATAGTTTGGCCAGCGGTGGGTTTTTTTGCTGCTTTTTTTTGTCTTGCCGAGAGTCAAAAACAACACACCTCTTCGATGTTCTGTGTGTGTGTCGCGTTAGGTCATGGCAGTTTCCTGCGGTGCCGCTATGACGACCAGCTACCCTCGCCTCACGCATGAGGCGGTACTAAAGCTACAATGGAAAAAGGAGGACGGAGCACCGTGGCCGAGTCGAGCCCAGCTGGTACTAGCAGAGGGTAAGCGCCATTAGACTTGGCATACACTATTTAAACAATAGCAATAGAAATGTACCCTGGAAATCCAGAGTTCTCCCAAGAGCACAATTTGAATTTTCTCAGCGAGTCACTCTGGCATTCAGTAATGATGCTCATTAACTATGCCCTTGTAGCCGAGCTGCACCAATCACATCGGTGTATCTGATATATGCGGGCCAGAGACGAGCTAAACAGATGACAACATTTTAATCTACCAGTTCCGCTGGTAGCTAAGCGTATGGGGCCCTGGATACGTCACCCTGTGTATTGTTGTAATTGGTCGTAGTGTTATCCAATTGCGTGCAGTGAGATTTTCAAATGCATGCTTGGTGCCGCCCCTCAAGTTGGGCCATTTTCATTACTCAGTGCCAGACCCTCATTTGGTATGAACACTGTAGTCTTAGCGTCAAAGCTTCAGTGCTTACTAGTGGTAAAACAGTTACAGTTAGAGACTAATCGGTCGTTTTGGTCTTAGTCAACTTAGATCTCTTTAGTCCATTAGTCATGTTTGATGCTTTTTTCATGCTGAATGACTTATTTCCAAGAAACTTAAGAGCACATCTCTGGTAAACACAAGAATTAAGGGTTGACATTTTACCTAATAGATATCACCGTGAAACCTACTTTGATTACTTTCATTAAGGCAATTATTTGTTGTATTACACGTTTTCTGAAATGCTGTGTTTAAATATGCAAAGGAGGCATTATCTTATTCAATATATGCATCATTTTGCATGACTCTTGGCGGAGAAACTCAGATTTACAGATCTGTCGATTAAATCAACTAATCGATTAGTCGATACAATTGAATGAATGTTAGTCAACTAAGAATTTCTTCAATCGAACACAGCCCTACTCAATAGTTGCTCAAACAAAAGTTTTTTGCCAAATACATAATTGGTGAAGCATTTGCAGGTTCCAGCTTCAGACATCTGTTTTATATCATTAAGAATATAACAATGTTTCCTCTATGTTGATTTTGTAGTGGCGACCCACCATGGCAAAATTTCTGCCACCACGGTATCAGAAATAGGGCTGTACCAAAAATGTAGTTGCGGTTGCCTTTTAAATTAACAAGTACAACTATTCAGAGATTATTGGGCCTGTCCAGTTTAACGCCACATACTGTTGTGCTGATGTAGTACTGTCAAAATGTTTGCTTTCTTCCGAGTTGACTATTAAATTAACAGCTCCACGAAAAACAGTCCGTTCTAAGTGTAGACCTGTTGTAGATGTTAAGTGCCCTATAGTTCCTCAAAAAATACAGTTCAATCACAACTGAAAATATGCCTCATTGCGTGTGAATAAGTGGTGAATAAATATATTTGTGTGTGTTGCAGCGAAGTGTCAGTTCCGTTTCAGGTTACACAATCAAAACTAGCTCTTATTTTTCTCTGATGCTTCCGCTACCGTGTTTTACAGCAACACTATTAGACCATTTCATCTGTATTCATTAAATGAGCCCTGTGGAGTTTTCTTGTAAATGAACACACGTGTGTTTACATTCAGTGTTACTCCCAAAAACATCCTTGAGATCAAACAAACATGCTGAGTGCATTTCCTTCCTCATAAAACATTTGCCAAAGCAGCAAATGTCAAATCGGTAGAAAACCATGACACCGCCGGCGTGATTGTGCATAATGTCGCCTGCATCCTCGTGCACAGCATCCTCACCCTGGGTAAAGCGTCCTGACTCAGCAGCTCTTGCAGGTTCCTCATGATACTCAGGACCAGGGTGTTACAAGCAAACGGGTCACACAGGATCATGGACAGGTCCCTGGAATGCACAGAAACTCTCCACAGGTTAATTCCTCCATTCATCAGATGACGAACAGCGCTGTTTGTGAACTTAAACCCATCCCCTCATCGGTTACCCAAGGACTTGCTCTTGTCCTTTCTTCACTCCATCTAGGAAACCTTGCAGCTCTCTGGCTCGCTTGCCGTCCACGAACTTCTCACGGATGCAAGCGTCCAAACACCAAGTGAACTGTCACAGCACACAACAGAGACACAAAAGAAAATGTAACGCAAAGCTAAAACACAGGACATACTAGTCTTGAGCCGGTGTGAACATTTTCAAACCGGTTTGATATCCAATCAAACACCCGACTGGTATCCCGGGTTTTACCACTTGGATTTGGACTTGTCTCAGTCGATCCGAAGTGAGACTGATGAGAGAGCCCAGATGTTACTATTGACCCATTATGCCGGTTATCCTCGAATGTAGGATTGTAAATACATGAAGCCCATGACTGAAAGGGAATAGGATGATTTAAAAAAAATATTTGTATGTATTCTTTTATTTCATTTTAAGGTTTGGATATCTGTGAACACTTATTTGCACTGAAAATAGATTCTGATATTGCTGAACATTATTGCGTTGCTGCATAAAAGCAACGCATCATTGCTGATGATAACCTAACTGTTCTAATAAGTCTACATTGTGAAGCAACACTTACTGTGTTTGCATTGAATGATATTTTACAAAAATACACTGAATTACAAGGCTGTAGAGAACAGTGCGCTATTGCAGAAATATATACTACGGTTTCAATTACATTATTTTAATATAGTCCGCCGTGAAGTAAAGTGGGGCTGAAAATAAATCCCACTCTGGCCCTGAGAGAGCCCATAATTAGAGTGTAGCAACTCCAGAGCCATTAGATTATAATATATATATATATATATATATATATATATATATATATATATAATAACCATTTAGCATAAAATCAAACCGGTATAGCCTCCTACACCGGACCGATGAAACCTGACCCAACTCCAGGGGCTAGTTATAATTGCTCTTTAAATATTTCATGTAAAGCACTATGAATTGCCTTGCTGCTGAAATGTGCTAAACAAACAAAGCCGCCTTGCTTATGTAGTGCTACAACGGTGTTACTAAACTGATTCCCAATCACGGTTTGTGTCCTAACCTTATGGCAAGGGTCCACAGAGCAGATCTCGCTGATGTCCAGGTCGTGAAGAGACATCAACAGCTCTGCTCTCAGTGTGCAGTAGTGGACATTTCGCGTTCGCAGGAAGAGTGTTCGTAAAAACTGCAGCACCATGTCGTATAGCTTCACGTTCTTTCCAATCATCTGTGTCAGCTTCAAGACCACCTACAACAACAACAAAAGGTTGAACAACAACACCATCATCATCATGTCTCAAAGACTTTGATTATTGTTGATCAGATATCTAACGTGATGACTGGGACTCACCTCGCCCTGGCGTCGTGTTTTGGGGGAAGGGCTGAAGAAATTGTGTAGGATGGAGAGGTCACTGCTGAACAGAGCTGCTTCCTTCTCCACGATGTACTGCTTGAGAAGGGGTGAGACTTCATCCCCAAACAGAGCCTGGTTGTCCTGCCAGATCTGCCTTTTCACCTCCACAGCACACACCTTGTACAACTCCTTGTCAGCCATCACCATCTTCAGTTTCTTCTCTGGCACCTGCAGGTGGGAGCATGTGGTAAAGATTAAAGGCAGGGTGCTCTTTACATTTTGCTACGCCAATTTGAAGATTTTGGGTCAACAATTTGCTTTGTACTAAAATGAAATTTGGTACAGGCATTCATGGTTTCCAGAGGGTATAAGTATTTGTATTTACTGCAGTTAATGACAAGATAGAAAAGTGTTAAGTTGGGTTGAGATCTAGACTGTGTAGGCCAAAATGACTTTCGCCCAGTAGCCCTGGCATCAGTAGGGATGAAGAGCTTTGAAAGGCTCATTCTCACTAAACTGCACGTGGAGGTTAGTGGCTCTACTGACCCACTTTAATTTGCCTACCAGAAGGACAGAGGCGTTGATGACGCAGTTATGACGCTGCAGCACAACGTCCACACGCACCTGGAGAAACCAGGGAACTTTATTGACTTCTCAAGTGCATTTAATACTGTGCAGCCTTACCTCTCGGGCCAAAAGCTCCAGAAATTGGGTGTCAGCCCACTAGAGGATATATACCCGAAACGAGCCCGTCGGGACCCGACGGAATCTGACGGGTTGGGCCGGGTTTGGACAGATATTTAGGAATGATGTTCGGGTTCAGGTTGGGCTAGGTCACATCAGCGCGATAAGGCATTCAACATTTTAAATTTAAAACAGCTTATTATGTAGGTGCGCGCCTGTGTTAATGTGCGCTTGTTTCCCAGTGTGCGCTGAAGCGCTCATCTGTTGACATTTCCGAACGCCTTCCTACGGTTGCTTAATAAAAGCGGGCTTTCCACACAAACAAACGTACGTGTCATTAGCATGATAAAAATACAAGATTTGAACTGTGTCGGGCTCGGGCTGGGTACGGTTACTTCTCTCTTGGACACGGGCCGGGACAGAAAAATGCGGCCCGATCCGCACTCTACCGCCCACACCTGACCATGTGGGTCCTCTCCTTCCTCACAGACAGACGGCAGCTGGTGAGATTTAATGGCCAGTGCAGCTGAGTCAGAACCATCTCCACAGGTTGTCCTCAAGGCTCTGTGATCTCCCCAGTCTTGTTCACCCTATATACCAATGAGTGGGTGCTCGGATAGCTCAGTTGGTAGAGCGGGCGCCCCTATTTATAGAGGTTTACAACACCTGTACTTTCCTCGGAAGCTACTAAGATCCAAACGAGCCATGTCCACCTTCGTGCCAGTATCCATCAGACTGTTGAACAAACTTGATCAAAATTGCAAAATTGATCCAGACTTCGACCTATTCTCCCTACCCACCCCTGTACTCCTACCATCAGGGTTTTAAGCTTTTTAGTATTTTTTAAGTATTTATTATTGTTATTATTGTCTATGTACTGTTGTATGTTGTGTCTAAATGTGCCTGACCACAAACGGAAGTTCCCTCACGGGAAAAATAAAGTTCTTTTGATTTTGACAGCACATGATTTCCATCTTATCAAATCGTTTAGAAGTCCCATATAAACCGTGAGGGGAGAGCATTGACCTTTTGAAAAAGAGCACTCACCTCCGGATAACAATATTTCATTACGTGATGAAGTCACTTAGATCTTTTCCGCTTGACATTTTGATCCAAAAATCAGCTGGGCCTGCTTGCTACATTTTTACCGATTTTACCAACTTTGTTTCTCTCACTATGACTCTAGAGTCGGTACTCGCTCTGAAACTAATCACCGTCAATCTTTCTACCACACACTCCCCACGCAAACACACATGCCGGCCCTGCTATTCTCTTAAAAAGATTGATGCACACACCAACGCAAGAGTATAACCTTCAGGCCACTTACGCAGGCTATGGCGAAAGCTCTGCGTGGAGCCTCTGCAGAAGCAGAAATCACGCTTAAAGGATAACTACCAGTTTTTTCAACCTGGACCCTATTTTCCTATGTTTTTGTGTCTAAATGACTGATGGGAACAACAATCTTTGAAATTGGTACAGTATTAAGTAAGAACGCTGCAGTTGGCAGTGGCAAAACAAGCTATAATGTAAGTTAATAGGGCAATTGTCCAGCTTGTCTTTGCCTTCACAAAAGTGCTGCTTTAGCCACTGACAGGCTCAGATTAATATTCTAACAGTCTGACGACGTAATACATTGCTATTTTTAGTCTTTAACATGAAAGAAATAGCCCTAAAGACACTTGCCTTGGGTAGATGCTTCAGCACCTGCATTACCACTGGCTGAATGGATGGCATTTTGACAAGGGGGAAGCTCTTCTCCAGCAGCTCTTCAAGCTTCCCATATCTGTAAGGAGATTGAAAGAAAAACAAAGCACAATAGCATCCAAGCTGGTTCCTTCAAAATGTTAATACAATTCCTCAAAGTCCATTCAACCAATGCCACACCTGTCCTCCTCCTTGCCCTCTGCAATGGTGGCGACTCGCTCCATCAGCTTGTCTCGAAGCTCGTCAAAGACAGACTGGTGGAACTCCAGCCGAGGCGTTCCATGGAGGTCGAGGAAGGGAAGAGCAGACTGGAGGGTCGGCAGCAGGATGCCATTTTCCATCTGCAGACAGGTAACGCATCAAAGACTTGTCAGAGATAAGGTCTAGCTGTACAGTAGCTGGTCATTCAGAGCCAGCTGAATAAATGTTTCCTTGCTTATTGGCAATGGCTGATTTCAGGAAAAACACAACTTAAGACATTTGCCACTCCAGGGACATCTTTTAGAAACATTAATGGCATACAAATGACCAAATATATTTAACAGTGATGATATGAATCAGTAGTAGCAGCTTCAGTAATCCTGAAACTACTTGCATATTGTAAATAATCCCTCTGTTAAAGCCATTATTTATACATTTCTGCTGGAAGCTTTGATGCATTTTGATGTATTTGTAATAAACAGATGAGACAATTATGAAAACAAAAGCACAATATTACTAATGTTACCTAGAGACACAATACAATTTGGATAATACTGAGAACACTTATTTCTCTGGGAAATAGTAACGTTAGTTATTACACAATAACACAGTAATAGTAATAAACAGTAATAACACAATGCACACAATAATGGAGCGATTACGTTTTTAATAAGAAAAACGTATTCCGTCCATGGAGAATTAGGGGTGGTTGTATGTCTTCAAGGTGAAACCATACTATCATATTACTAATAAGAAGAGTTAAAAACTAATAATAATGCAACAGATCGCATGACGCTTAATTGTAACTCAAACGTTAACCGCAATTTCCTCCTCTTCTGCACGCGACAGTGTATTACATCCACACTCAGAATCTGGCGCATTTGCGCAGGTGGAGCATCACATTAGCTAGCGTTAACGTTAACGGTACATTACAAACAGGCAGCAGAGACAGACAGCTAATGTTAGCTAAACGGTACGCAAAATTACGAATCCCACTATGGCCACGCCAAGACCCGCCCTACGAAACGGCTCGATTGGTTGGGGTTAGGCATTTCACCTCGAGTGGTTAAGGTTAGGGTTAGGGGATTGGTCAGGGGATAGGACCTGTACATGTAAGCATGGACGCCTGGCCAATAGTAGTGTGTGAAGGGCGGGACTTGGCGTGGCCATAGTGGGATTCGTAATATCGCAAACGGTACGGAGTATGTCCTGTATATTCTATAACCTGCAAGTTACGTTAACGTTTATTTAGAGCTAACGTTACAGCGTGACTCTTTTGGGGACATAGTCTGATATTCGAAATGTAAAGTTACGACACTCCACAGCGTGGTTTGGAGAATTCTGTTTAGCAAACAAACAAAAAAACAAACTTCTAACGTGGAGTTACCTGAAACTGATCAATGGCTTTCAGAGGCTCTGTACAGTTGGTGAGTGTTTCTTTAAGATCCTCGCCGTTGGATATCCCGAGCTCAGGCAGCCCCGCGAACATTTTCGTTTTTGCTTTATCATCAATTTCAAGATTTATATGTGAATTAAGTATTCTACCATGTGAATTTGCAGCCGAAAAGATTTCGCTTGCCACACAACACAACTATGCCATGGATGCACTACGGTCTGATACGCTCTTCGCATTCAAAGCCAACTTCCTGTGAGTGTGTTGCAACTTTGTAAACAGTCCGTCAAAAACACCAGCCACGGAACTGTTCCGTGTCATGAGCCTACTTTAAAAAAATATATATTATTAGTAGTAGTAAAGAACATAGGTACATCGCCAGTATGTACATATACAAAAAGTCAATACCAGAGGTGTAAATACAGAAAAAATATATGTGGAAAATAAATTTTAAAAAAGTAGTACATATTAAGTCAAATGTATCATCGGTACATGAGAAATTCATCATTCTCAAACACAATTCCAGTCTTAATTGCCTCCTTATTCTTAATGTTTCTTATAGTGTTGCCGTATTGGTGCAGTTCTTGAAAAAAGTGTTCAAAGCTTGGTTTGGAGTCTGCCCATTTCTTCTGGTAATGTGGAATTTTCCCAAATAACAAGATTAATTGGAACAAAATAGACAACATCTTTGTCCATCTAATTGCGGTCAAAACAAATAAAAATATCTTCATCCTTAAATTGAATTGATTGCCCAGTGTTCCGTCTTATAAGATGTTGAACATCAACCCAAAATATTTTAGTATTCACACAGTGAAAGAACAAATGGTTTATCAGTGTTTTTTGTCCCTTACGGTGCCTTCCAGGCAGGTTACTTTTGTAACTGCCCATCAGCTTTAAGTAGTTGTTTTACCAATACAATACCATTAGCAACCCACTTTTCATAATACAGAGATTTATTTTTATATTGAATAGCCTTGTTATTCCAAATCAACCAAGTAATTGGTTGGTGTAAAATTATGCTTGTAAATTAATTTCCAGGCCAGCAGAGCTTGTTTATGAAAATTTGATAACTTTACAGGTAATCTATCAATTTTGTAATCACATGTTAACAGAAATTTTACTCCACCAGTTAAACCAAATACATATTTAGGGAAAGCATTCCAAATACAGCCCTTTTCTTCAATCAAATTAGTTAACCATTTCACTTTGAAAGTATTATTTAAGGTTTCAAAATGTAATACTTCTAGACCACCATTCCTTCTAATGTTGCACAGGATGTCTTTTCTTAAGTGCCATGAGCCTACTGTGGGTACCCCTTAATACATCCATGGTGGGTACGCGATCTGTGCTGCCTGCACGATCCGACATGCGCACGCGCAAGATGTTCGCGCATGCGCAGATGATAATCCTATTACGACACTGCACGGTCTGTTCCACGCTTGCGCACCTTTGCACCGCGGGAATTTCATGGGGAGTGTGGAGGAAAGTGAAGGTTTGCAGTCACAGAAAGACTCAGACTTCATTCCACATGTAACCAAAATGTAACATGTAACAACTCCTTTATTATTTTGGATTGGCAACCAGGTAAAGACCTTGTAATGCATATAGCGTAATCTACATTTAAAAACATCACAACATCCCCACACTACATGTCACAAAAATAACAACGTTGCCAAGGCGTGGTACACGGACATCGATATGCGGTTTTGGATCAGTGACAACAATAAGTACTTAATTTAAATATCTTTATAAAACAGGCCCGCCCCGCCGTGAACAGCATAATGAATAACATAAAATGTAGCCTACAAAAATATGCCGCCAGTTGTGCTGCCTGGCCGTCAAGTGTTTCAATGCATGCCTGATACAAATAGTTTAGGAAATCCGCCACGTTTTCTACTACGTATTTTTGCGCATGCGCATATCGGATCGTGCAGGCAGCACAGATCGCGTACCGACATCGTTTTCTTCTTCTTCTGACTTTCCAGCAGACGAGAAGCCTTGTGGGAAATTGCCAACTACTGAATTGTCCTATCTACTCTAATTTAAAAGAGATAAAGCAAAAAAGTTATTTGCCATCCCTCATCCTATTCTCTAATAAACCAATCCTATCAATCTAGGCTCTGAGAGGGCCTGAAAGCCTCTCTAAACAGTCCCTGCGCTTCCTCTCCAGTAATTCCCACAATGTCCAAAATTGTTCTGGCAGCATCAACAACTATTTATATTTTCTCAGATTTTCCTTTCCGCCTCAGCAGCATTACAGTTAATCAATATGTCCGGAAATGTTGAGAACTTAACCTTGTCCTTACATAAATAATGATCATCATGCTTTCTACCTGACTGACTGACTTGAATCTTTACTTTCCTCAAGCCATAGCCTTCACTTTAACCTCATCTTCATGACTTCCATTTTCTTTTTTCTCTTCGGACAATCAGCTTGCCATGACTTATGATTCCCCCAAACTGATTACACTTGGGTTCTTTCCCACAGTTTCTGTCGCTGCACATCTCATCTCCACATTTACCACATATCCCCATATCATGTCAGAATCTGATTCAGAAAAGGTTTTATTGCCATAGTAAGTCACACTTACGTGGAATTTGCCTTGGTGATTGGTGCATACATAATAAACAAACATATTAAACATTAATATGAATTAAACAATAAATATAGGAACATAAATATGTACAAAATAGATGTTTAGCATAAGAGAAAGGAGGCAGAATGGGTTGAGTGCAAAATGCTAATTGGAATGGAAGAAACTGTTTTTATGTTGTGAGATTTTGGTCCTGATGGACCGCAGCCTCCGGCCAGAAAGGAGAGGTTCAAACTGTTTGTGACCGGGGTGAAAGGGATTCCTACACAAAAGCGAGCTGGGTCAAAATTTTCAACGTCTGCAATGAATAGCCCTACTGGGTGACTGATATGGTCCAAGAATAGTTACTTTGTCAGGCAAGTTTTCTGATTTAAAATGCAATATATCAGATCTTTTTTCACACCTTTCTGTGTCACTCATCCTAAACATGACTTTTTACCACTCTTCTACTTGCATCAAATGGAACGACATCAACAATCCATATGACCCTGAGGGCTGTGTTGTCTGGAGCTGTGTGCTCCTGGTAGGGTCTCCCAAGGCAAAGTGGTCTCAGGTGAGGGGCCAGACAAAGAATGGTTCAAAAACCCCTATGAATAAACGAGGTAGAGATGGAGTGACCCTGCCCGGAGGAAGCCCGGGGCCCCCGTCTGGAGCCAGGCGCAGATGGCGGGCTTGTCGGCGAGCGCCTGGTGGCCGGGTTTGCCACGGAGCCCGGCCGGGCACAGCCCGAAAAAGCTACGTGGCTCCCATCTCTCCAGCCCATGGGCCCACCACCTGTGGGAGGAACCGCTGGGGTCGGGTGCCTTGTCACATGGGTGGCAGCGAAGGTCAGGGGCCTCGACGGACCAGACCCGGGCAGCAGACACTGGCTCTGGGGACGTGGAACGTCACCTCTCTGTGGGGGAAGGAGCCGGAACTGGTGCGGGAGGTGGAGCGCTACCGGTTAGATCTGGTGGGGCTTATCTCTACGCACAGTCTCGGTTCTGGAACCGTACTCCTGGATAGGGGTTGGACTCTTTTCTTCTCCGGAGTTGCCCAGGGTGTGAGGCGCCGGGCGGGTGTGGGGATACCCACAAGCCCCCGGCTGAGCGCCGCTACGTTGGAGTTTACCCCGGTGGACGAGAGGGTCGCCTCCCTACGCCTGCGGGTCGTGGGGGGGAAAACTCTGACTGTTGTTTGTGCATATGCACCAAACAAGAGTTCGGAGTATTTGGCCTTCTTGGAGACCTTGACTGGAGTCCTGCATGGGGCTCCAGTGGGGGACTCCATTGTTCTGCTGGGGGACTTCAACGCGCATGTTGGCAGTGATGGAGACACATGGAGAGGCGTGATTAGGAGGAACGGCCTCCCTGATCTAAACCAGAGTGGTTGTTTGTTGTTGGACTTCTGTGCTAGTCATGGATTGTCTATAACAAACACCATGTTCGAACATAGGGATGCTCATAAGTGTACTTGGTACCAGAGCACCCTAGGCCAAAGGTCAATGATCGATTTTATAATCGTTTCGTCTGATCTGAGGCCGTATGTTTTGGACACTCGGATGAAGAGAGGGGCGTAGCTGTCAACTGATCACCATCTGGTGGTGAGTTGGGTCAGGGGGGGGGGGAAGACTCTGGACAGACCGGGTAAGCCCAAACGGGTAGTGCGGGTAAATTGGGAACATCTGGAGGAGGCCCCTGTCCGACAGACTTTCAACTCACACCTCCGGCGGAGCTTTTCGTGCATCCCTGTGGAGGCTGGGGGCATTGAACCCGAGTGGACAATGTTCAAAGTTTCCATTGCTGAAGCTGCGGGGAGGAGCTGTAGTCTTAGGGGCGGTAACCCACGAACACCGTGGTGGACACCGGTGGTCAGGGAAGCCGTCCGACTGAAGAAGGAGTCTTTCTGGGATATGTTATCCCAGAGGACTCCGGAGGTGGTTGCAGGGTACCGAAGGGCCCGAAGGGCTGCAGCCTCTGCCGTGAAAGAGGCAAAGCAGCGGGTGTGGGAGAAGTTTGGAGAAGACATGGAGAAGGACTTTCGGTCGGCAACCAAGGTGCTTCTGGAAAAATGTTCGCCACCTCAGGAGGGGGAAGCGGGGAACCATCCAAGCTGTGTACAGTAAGGATGGGACACTGTTGACCTCAACTGAGGAGGTAATAGGGCGGTGGAAGGAGCACTTTGAGGAACTCCTGAATCCGACTAATACACCCTCTATGTTAGAGGCAGAGCTGGAGGATGATGGGGGATCATTGTCAATTTCCCAGGCGGAAGTCACTGATGTAGTCAAACAACTCCACAGTGGCAAAGCCCCTGGGATTGATGAGATCCGTCCAGAAATGCTCAAGGCTCTGGGTGTGGAGGGGCTGTCCTGGTTGACACGCCTCTTCAACATTGCGTGGAAGTCTGGGACAGTGCCAAAGGAGTGGCAGACCGGGGGGGACCAGAGGGTGTGTGCCAATTACAGGGGTATCACACTTCTCAGCCTCCCTGGTAAAGTTTACTCCAAGGTGCTGGAAAGGAGGGTTCGGCCGATGGTGGAACCTCTTGTTGAAGAGGAACAATGTGGATTCCGTCCTGGTCGTGGAACAATGGACCAGCTCTTCACTCTCGAAAGGATCCTGGAGGGAGCTTGGGAGTATGCCCAACCGGTCTACATGTGTTCTGTGGATCTGGAAAAGGCGTATGACCGGGTCCCCCGGGAGATACTGTGGAAGTATAGGGTGAGGGGGTCTCTTCTCAGGACCATCCAATCTCTGTACGACCAAAGTGAGAGCTGTGTCCGGGTTCTCGGCAGTAAGTCGGACTCATTTCAGGTGAGGGTTGGCCTCCGCCAGGGCTGCGCTTTGTCACCAATCCTGTTTGTAACATTTATGGACAGGATATCAAGGCGTAGTCGGGGTGGGGAGGGGTTGCGGTTCGGTGGGCTGGGGATCTCATCGCTGCTCTTTGCAGATGATGTGGTCCTGATGGCATCATCGGCCTGCGACCTTCAGCACTCACTGGATCGGTTCGCAGCCGAGTGTGAAACGGTTGGGATGAGGATCAGCACCTCTAAATCTGAGGCCATGGTTCTCAGTAGGAAACCGATGGAGTGCCTACTCCAGGAAGGGAATGAGTCCTTACCCCAAGTGAAGGAGTTCAAATACCTTGGGGTTTTGTTCACGAGTGAGGGGACAATGGAGCGGGAGATTGGTCGGAGAATCGACGCAGCGGGTGCGGTATTACATTCAATTTATTGCACCGTTGTGATGAAAAGAGAGCTGAGCCAGAAGGCAAAGCTCTCAATCTACCGGTCAGTTTTCGTTCCTACCCTCACCTATGGTCATGAAAGCTGGGTCATGACCGAAAGAACGAGATCCAGGATACAAGCGGCCGAAATGGGTTTCCTCAGGAGGGTGGCTGGCGTCTCCCTTAGAGATAGGGTGAGAAGCTCAGTCATCCGTGAGGAGCTCGGAGTAGAGCCGCTGCTCCTTCGCGTCGAAAGGAGCCAGTTGAGGTGGTTCGGGTAAGGATGCCCCTGGGCGCCTCCCTAGGGAGGTGTTCCAGGCATGTCCAGCTGGGAGGAGGCCTCGGGGAAGACCCAGGACTAGGTGGAGGGATTATATCTCCAACCTGGCCTGGGAACGCCTCGGGATCCCCCAGTCGGAGCTGGTTAATGTTGCTCGGGAAAGGGAAGTTTGGGGTCCCCTGCTGGAGCTGCTCCCCCCGCGACCCGATACCGGATAAGCGGACGAAGATGGATGGATGGATCTACAACACCCTTTACTGAAACTCTTCTATTAAGTGGGAAACATGACACCTAACTAAACTAAACTCTAAAAGTAATTTTGAGTGCCTTCTTCAGCTGTATCTTTGACACACACACATACACATCCAACAATAACTAAAAATTCTTTTGATATTAACTAGTTTGACATTGTCAAGTTTGTTTTTAATCCAACTTGTAACTTTATGTTTCAACCATAGACTGTGAAAAATATTTAACAGTCTATGGTTTCAACCCACAAAACTCCAAAACTGCCCTTGCTCCCAGTTACATTCCAGCCAAGTGGACTTTTTGTCATTTTTGTTATCGTCACTGTGATTTAGAAATGGATTATTTTTTCTTCTTCTCCTCCCTGATTTCTTCCCACTGCTCCTTTTAAACTTGTCGACCTCTATCTTCCTCCTACGTCAGAGAGCCTCCCTGTTTTTTTGTTGTTTGTAATTGTTTTGTCTGAATCCTGACCTTTAAATGTGTCACTCATAAGAGTATTTGTGTTTTGTGAATGATAGTTATAAACGTGTTTAGAAATGATAAGGATCATAAACAGGATTCCATAGAAATGTTTAATTGTTGTTTGGTGGCTTCAAATTACTTTAAGCATTTAGGAACTGTGTAATAATTGCTCTTAATCGTTACCAATAAGTCCTTTTGCCACTGAGAAACGAAAATAGACACAGTTAAGTCAACATCTCTAGAACCTATTGTCTTAGCCAGCCCCAGTGAATACAGTTAAGATATTAAATGTGAGAGCCAATAAACATCTATCTGCACATAAAGTCCTACTGTAGTTATGCCACTAGCCGTACAAGACATAACTGTGACAAATCTATTCAGCTGATTAAAATTAATTACTAAAATAAACTAAAACATCTGCCTCCACACAGACTGCTATGACCACAGTTCAGAACTCATTAGAATGTACATGATTTTGGTTTTGTTACTTTGTATATATATTTTTTCTTTCAGAATTTGTAGGCAGTTGTGTTTGTTAACATTGCATCAGGCCTCTTCTGAAGCACATGTGGGCTGTTCCTGTGGCAAGGAAACAGAGGAAGCAAACTTCCTTAATATGGTCATCGTAAGAAGGTGTAATATGTAACGAATCAGAAACACTTACAAAAAACATGGTTTATTCTGTAGTTTAATTTTAAACACACTGACATGAGTCTCCACAAGCAAAAGCAGTGTTGATTTCACTTACATACAGAACATAAGACATAAGAAGCTTTAATGTCATTGCACTACTCTAACAGTATTACAGTGAAATTACGTTGGTACTCCCTGAGTATTAAAAAGCACAACAACCAAAACAAACAATAGTGCAAAAAAGAAAAGTAAAAAAAAAGAAAGAAGAAGCATTTTTCTCTAAAAGAGTTACACACTAAGATGAATATGAATTGGGCTGGGAGGTATGTCACCCTTGCTCTTATATCATGGCTTCTTTATTTCTTGTGTGTCTGTAGAGCATGAGTAGGTATCCCAGTGCAATGACGAGGATGGCGACGAAGAGGAAGAGAATACCAGCCCAGGGCCCTAGGGGGAGAGCCTTCATCAGTCCCAGTCCCTCTGCTGGTACCAAATTGCTCCGATGCAGCATGTACCCCAAAGCCCAGCCTACAGATGCTCCTCCCGCCTGCAAAAACACACGAGAGGACCCACTGAAACCACACTGAAAGCACACCGTGAACAAGCCTTTCAATTTCAGTGTTAACCTGAATCAATAGTTTGAACACAGACTGAAATCCCTGCAAATGGTTAACAAAAAGGTTTCATTTATTTCCTTTACTTCTGACCTTTTTCTGAAAAGAGATGGACGGAAGGGACTGCTCGTTGAATTTGTAGCCCTGCAGTAAGAGGACCTGGATGAAATTGGAGACGGCGCAGACATTCTTCATGTGTTTCTCTTTCTGATTTGTCCTTTTAGTCATCTATGGGTGGAAATACAGTCGGTTAAGATTTGTATTAGGTTATTCAAATCTCTATCAATTTGATCTTATCTACAATCACTGTAGACATTTCTAGAATATTCAATGGTATAGCAGATAACACAGGGGTCGTTGGGTTGAAATGAGAGTCTACTGGCCTAAGAACATGTTTGAGAATCCTCATTTATTAGGGGCTGGGCTCAGAGAGCTGTGTTCTCAAGAGTACCTCAGAGATGGTCATGTTGCAGATGAGTCGGATTGCCGTCTCCAGTCGACTTGGGGACGTGAGAGGCATGCGGGTGAGGTTGGTGATGTAGCTGTGAGCGAAGAAGAAGGCAGAGAATGCCTGTAGGGAAGATGGGACACTGGGTTAATCCAGAGTTACACAATCTTCCTGAGATGGTAAAGATTAGTTTTCAAACAAAGACACTGGAAAACAGTATGTTTTAGAAGGTTTAGACCCTTAGACAGATTTCTGCATTTCATTCCCTTTTTTCCCCAATTATTTTACATTCATTTCACAGACACTTTTGTATTAAGTGACTTACAATAAGTGCATTCAAATTCAAAAGGAACAATTGCTAGATGTCTTTAAAAATTGGACTTGCAACCCTCCCAAATAATCAGCTGAAAGAGTGCTACAGTAGAGACATAGGCGGAAATCGCAGGGGAGACGGGGGGATCAGGACCCACCCCATCTGAGGGTTGCCCCCCCCATAAAAATATCATTAAAACCATGCTGTGTATTGTATATAATATATACTTCAAATAATTGTGTAAGTACTAAAACAATACAAACACAAACAAGGTGAAAATTCATTTTAAGTTTAGAAACATTTTGAGCCCCCCCCTGGCGAGAGCGTTGTGCTTTTCTATCTTTTGTATATTGTACAGCTGGGGAAAGCACTGTCTTTAAAGATAATGTTGAACACTCCCCTATTATTGCTATCATTAAATGACCCACAAGTTTCGTGTAGGGGTATGGATGGATGGAAGCCACAGCGTACCCCCCATTACACCACTGAATGTTAAAAAAAGAGAATCGGGTAGGAGAGTAACATGGGGTGGAACTTTTTTAAAGTTCCTTCGGACATAGTCTCGCATTGCCAGACCTTCCTCCACAGCGTGGAGGGTCTGGCGAGTCCACGGAGTATTCCGGGATGGGAGAAAAACATGCTCTGGTTTATGGGCATTTCTGTAAACCAGTTACAATCGTCTTGGGCAGCGCTAAGCGCCGTATGGAGTAGCGTCGCCTCTGCGAAATAGCCTCAGGAAGGAAGTTGTTTTGGTTTAACGTGTACATTCAAAGATTGTTTTAGTCGTGCAACTGAAAACCCTGATTCAACAGATAGTCTAGCTAGCTGTCTGGATTTACCCTGCAGAGATCTGAGGAGCAGTTAACCAAAGTCCTCATAAATCCACAGAGTTTAAAATGCCAACACAAAGAAAGCCCAAGGCAACGGATATCCAGCCTAAATGAGTGAAATCCGGTGGAATTTCCGTTGGCAAAGGAGCAATCCCGGAAGTGGAACGTTGTGGATATAGACTACTTTGGACATAATCTTGAGCTTCAACATTTTTTGATTGAGAATGAATTGGACCTTTTGCCGCTTCAGCTATAGATCTGTCTAAAAGGCTCACTCACCATGAAGCTTCCTTTCACGTTGGGCTGGAAGACTCCATCAAAGGAGCACTTGGAATAAGAGCAGTTGTCGAAGGAGAAAATCTCTTTTACGTTGTCCAAGCATTTCTGGTAATCTCCCGTGCCCACTACTGATACAGACATCTGGGGGTTAAACTTGGCAGGTCTGTAGCTTTTAGTACACGGAGAATCAAAGACATCCTTCCCTAGCTTGATAGATGTATTGAACTGTTGTGGATAGCAGGGATTGGACACTTGAGGCTTCACACCTTCAGTCTGAAAGAGGCAAAAAAAGATAAAATGGAAACATTCTGATAAATATGAAAGGAAAGTGCAGCATATGACTAGTATAATTCCAGGTGAACATGGTAGAATAGGGAAACATTCACAAATTGCCATAACTTTAGAATGGCTGGTAGTAGATACAGTATGTGCAATCACACTTGTATGCATTTCAGTAAAAAGCACATATTTACATTGCCAGCTTTATCTACACCACTTTTAGAATTATTAATAAACAGGGTTACCTTTAGAATGACAACCAAGCCAAATCCAAAAAAGAAGGTGCACTCAAGAAGATGACTTCACAACTTATATAATATCATGTTCTGAAATTTTTTGGGAAATACTTTAATTTGCATTTTGCCGAGAGTTTGATGAGAAGTTTGAACCTGCCAGAAATGTACAGGTGTTGATAGGTGGATTTTGTTCTTCGGACAGTGCCAGCTGCCAGGCTAGCTGTACTCCATTGCCAGTCTTTATGATAAGCTAAGGTAAGCTAAATGGCTGCAGACATTAGAGTTGTATTGATCCTCTCATCTAACTTTCTGCAAGAAAATGATTAAACCTATTTTCCAAAATGTCTAACTATATAACTAAACTATTCCTCTGAGCATGTTTGGTGCAGCAGGTTGGTGTAGTCAATGCTGAGTTCACCCTTTAACCAGAGCACTCTGATTAAACATCCTTGTTGACAAGTGTACTGCAGAAAGACTCAGATGGCAGAGAGAAAAGAGAATCCTTAAAGCAGAAATCATGAAAGTCTTGATATTTCAGCCATATGTAACTATTAGGCTTATAACTTTTTTTAACAGTACCATGATAAG